>NC_067200.1:15080065-15393843 GCF_000699445.3 Schistosoma haematobium
TTTTTTACTGATTTTTGAACATGCTTTCTAAGTTAGTTGATTTTCACAAATTAAGCCCTTTTGACTACTTAAATTTTAAAAGTAGCAAAAATAATCGAACGAAAAGTATTGATAATGCCACAAGAACATTTTATCACAATTTGGTATACTATTGGAATACATTTCGAAAAATCTAGTAACAAATTAATTTGTTAAGCTGTTTACATTTACGAAGCATAAGTGCCAAACTATAAAAGAGTCTTAATAAATAAAGTTGTGATCGCATAGTTCAAAATATATGTATAAATATGTCAGATAATTCTGGTAAACTTCGTCCTCTAGATTCATTACCAGGAATTAATCAAAGGAACTAATTGTTTTAAAATCAATAATCCTAAAAATATTTGGCTAGTTTGTATGCTACTAGAGTACCTAGGTATATTGAAATAAACCTGTTAGCATTTCAGCTCAATAATATAATAATGCAGAAATGGGTGTCTGCTCAGTTGTCAATATGTTAAGGGTTCACGCGCAATGAAAGTCCAGAGTTCGACTTTCAGGAGCGTGGTAGTGAATGCACACTATTGAGAAGTCTCATACTCGAAAAAAAATGCCGTCTAGTTTTTCCAGGTTTTCACTGGTGGTCTAACTAAGATTAATTTGTGATATCTACTCTCTGAAATTACACGATTTAATGGAAATCTCTTGGAACATTTTGAGGAAAAATGATTTTCGGTAGAAGTTGCGACAGTTTTGCCGAATACTATGCTACACATATAGGTATAATATACATAAATAGTCCTTTTTTGAGTAAAACAAGTTAAGATAAATGCTTACGTAAAATGGCTTCTTACTGTTTCATTAAGTAAGCATGATCAGTTTATTTTGATGTGTTCTAACATTCGTCATATATTTACCCTTATTAGTATGGTTCGCCTACACTAACCAATCAAGATATTTCATAGATCTCTTTAGTTTCTTCCTTACAATCACAAAAAGGAAAAAAATGACTTATTTAATAAGAATGAACAAATTCATTGTACCACAATTCATTATTAATCAACTTTTATATTTTGCTTAATGAACTGGGACTATTACCTTATCAGTGATCACCGAGCCTAAAGGCCAACTGATTACGAATGGTCTGTGATTGAACAAAATATATCAATCCCAAAAATAATGACAAAGTTATTACGAAAGAAAATTAATGTGTTAATATACTAAATAGCAATTATAAACACAAGAAAAACATATTGGACTTTACCTAAATTGTTAGAAATGGGCATGTTCGAGTTTCTTTTGGTCTTGTAATCTATAATTATAAGTAGTTAGTAATCTCAACTATAGTTGCTATAATCCAAGCTATGTATCCAGATAAAGCATGTAATGAAGATATCACTGTGATCTGTAAACATGAACAGCAGATATATTGAACTTCTGTTATCATAACAGCGAATAATTGAGAACAAGAAGCATATGTGTGCAGCAGTGTATTTATGAGTGATAGTCAATGTTTCAGGCTATGGAGAGTTCACAAACGGAACGGGAGGTCAAAAGTCATGCTTTTTGAACACCAATTTTACAGTCAATAATGGTAATTGTATAAATTATGAAAATTGAAGAAATGCAAATAGTCGCAAAAACTAATTACAAAATAATTCTATTTTAATTATCTTTACAAGTCACATACGGGCCTTTTTGAATAGTTCTGAGTGTAATACTTTTTTAACTCTTATAGCCATAAATACAATGATGAAACTTCTTGGAGTAAGTTGTACTACTTAATACATTGGTTGTTTAATGAAAAAAACACTTTACTGATTTCACACTCTAGGGATTAAACGTTATACTGTTTAGTCTTCTGACTAGGTCCTACTCCCTATAGTTTAATTAGTGAGATTTCATGCCAAATAATCTCTACTTCAATTCAGGTCAAGCATTAAACCTTATCTATGTAATGATTATTTCCAGATCATCAACTACACTGTCAATAATCTATCCAATTTACCAATTTTTATATTCATGCAAATTCAAACAGTGATATAAATCAACTCTGAAAACCAACTTCTTGTTAGAAACAATATTGATTGGGTAATCGCTTCTTAAATTTATTTGGTTTTCATATATATATATATATATATATATATATATATATATATATATATATATATATATATATATAATGAAATTTATAGATCTGAAGAATGTTACCACATATAATGTGATTTTTGCCAACATCCGGAAGTGCAATATTGTTATGAAGATTCACATGCTTATAACCATTTCCTCTGAGAAATGTTCTTTATTTGCTACTCACATTGCAAAAACAGCTTGTTTTCACATAGTTTGTCCAATAAATATGCATGTTAAGCTTCTGTTTCCTATTATAAATATCTTCTTAAAAGATAAACAGTCAATCTTGTTTTGATTGTAGAGGTTCTCAGGGTTTTAGGTGGTTCACCAAATTTATGCGATAGCGATGGATGACGTGCTTTGGCTTCACGTTTATCATTCATTGTTTTTGGCTTGCTATTCAACCATCCCCTTATTCATTAAAATTATCTCCCTACTATTTCATTTTGTTTCCGAAATCCTATATGACTATGTAGAGGCAATACTGAAAAAATATGGAGAATATAAGGTGTGAAGTGACAAGCTGGTTGATGATATGCGATAGATGAAATAGCACAAACAGGTCCATGCTGTTTGACGAATCGTTCTTAGTCGATTTCACGCTTTGGTATTTCTTTTTTATTTCTCTATACTGCTGTCAAATCTGTTGATCTGAACCGATTTTATGTATGCCATGAGGCTAAAAGTACTGCGTTAATGAGTTGTAAGGGCTACTAATTATCTCAGACAGCTATGAGTATTAAATAGAATAATACTTAAAACAATGGTCAAACATTTGATTTTAATGAACAGACACGTCCAAGGAAACTAGTGTTTGAATGAACCAACACAACATAATAGCATATTTTGAGAGGTATTTCAGATGGCTTGCGGTTGTAAATGGACCATTAAATACTGAATAGAAAAATTAGCATATTTGAACTTAATTATTGGTTATCTACCAAGACAGTATTTTGTTGAGATAATGTAGGACTATGTGTACCAAATAACACTTTTAAGAAAAACAATATTTGCAGAATACGATGGATTTATTGTATTTGATCATTTTTTCGTCAGTCGGTTGTAAATTTATTAAATTAGGTTCATTCGATAAATTGACGTGGGATATTCGCGGGAATACGTTCTCCTCATGGATCAAGAAATTTTGTGATCCGACAAAATTGCCGTAAAAATTAAGGTTTTGAAGGGTATGGTGGTCGGTATTCAATATAATCCTTAAACTTCGTATACTGTTCGTCCTGATAACCGTCGCTAGATAACGCCCCGATGGTGTATTAATCAGAAAGCGAATAAGAAGTGTTGATTAAATTTATTATTGCACCACGCACAGATCCATCAAAATTATAAGTACGCTAAGCAAGCATAAAAGAGTAGTGCCGAAAATCAAGCAGGTAAGCGAGTGAGTGTGCAGGTCGAATGAGCGAGCGAGTGTGAACAGGATTAAGATGTACATATTATATTTACATAGTGAAATGAATGAATCATCGAATCGATTGAGCGACTAACAGTTCGGCTGGCAGAATGAATGAATATATGCGTAGGCAGAAATCAATGCTCAAGCATACATATTCATACAAGTGTAACAATAACAAAGGTACAATGGTATAGATAAGCTGTTATTGCATGAACGACTCTGTCCGTTAAATAAGTTAACAAAAGGGCTTAACCATGTTGAATGTGAACAAACTCGGTTGCACGTGAGCTGCCATAAAGGTGTTTCCGTAATTCACTGAAGTGATAGTCACAAAATATAGTGACATAATATGATGGTAAATTTATTCACAACATGGTTGTGAAGAGAGAAGTAAAGGAACAACGAAAAACAACGGGTATTTTTTAGGACATCTCAATTGATTCGATCTATGTAATGTACTAACATGTAGTGTTGTGCCTGTTTTATTCCATGAATCATAAGCTTTGTCTAGCGTATAAGTTAGTGTCATGTTTTTTATTCTATCCAAAAACTTCAGTAATATAAACGTGACCTCTGTTTCCCTTTATTACTTTCTCTCCAATCTCCTAGTTTGTATGATTGTATTTTTCATATTTCTTGTGAGTTGTGGCCTTACTGGTCATATACTTATGCACGTGCCTTTTGAGTTAATTTAAATCAGGAACAAATCGTATAACAGTCCCAGCTAGATCATCTCTCTGCTTGAAAACTAATCAGTTCAACGGCAAAGAAGTTTTCTACTTCCTGACTTTAAAGCCACTCAGTCCCAAATCAAACTCACATGTTGGGGATCTCAGGGTTGTACTAACGCAAACTATAACGTCAGGGCTGTAATGTAGATAAAGAAAAACCTTGCTCTCCCTGTATATTTAACACAGACTAGCGGACAAGTAAATCTAGAAGGTAACAAATATAAGAAAGCAAAATAGAAAACCGAGTTGAAATCATTGAACAGAAGTCATAATTCTATATAAAAAGAGAATTCACTTCCTAATAAGGTTCTTTTTAAATTGTCTAGACAAATATTGGTTGGTTCCAGACTCTTGCTGAGCACAGAGACCACAGAATTTCAATACAGTAAAGTTGTACAGCTTGTTGACTGCATCGAATACTAATATTGTATCTACCATGTGTTCCATGTCCAACAGGTGGAGCGAGCTTGAACTATAAAGACTAGCATATCCTCTGACAGGTTTTTTGGAATATGCTCATAAAAAATCGTAGATGTCAGCCTTCCTGTACATTCAATGCATTTGTTTTCCACGTATATGTTAATGAATAAATATAATAGGTGATAACAGGCAGGCACTTGTCTACGTTGGTTTGTTTTACTGCGCTTCTTGTTATGCAAACTGTTACTAATTTTGATGCAGAATATTTTCTGTTCGGAGATGCTTTAATTCTTTAGTCAATCTTATTCGTAATTGAATCACTATTGAAAATCAGTCGGATGAACATACGTTCCTTATCAGCTAATTTCCTTGAATGGTGGGCACTACCATTTCTGTCTATCAATGAACTATAGTAATCACCATGTTTGAGACAGGTCCATTTCTACACATTCTTCTTAGAGTTTGTCTATCGAACACAAAGTTTTGGCCCTAACGGAAAGCGACTTCACTAACATATTCCTAAAATCATTTTACGCTAACATTTTGAATAAATTCAACAAATCGGTGAAATGCAATGAGTTCATTGTATCCTGTATTGTTATTTTCGTTTATTTACATTTGTATGTGAACCAACTGCATGAAATAACACATTTCTTTCAGATGACAATTTATAGTGTTCAAACATCACACAGTTATTAACGACAATGTAATTTTTCGGGTAAAACTTTTGCAAATCTGTAAAGCTCATTTCATAACACCTTTGACTTAGTTACAACATCGAAAAGAACTCTTCAAAACCAGAACCATACTAACATACCAGCAACTCGCATCTATTTCAACAATTCACAGGTAGCACAATTAGATAAATGGAAAACAATTAATATACGAATCACAGTTTCAACAAAATAATAATCAAAATGGATAGGAATAAGAGTGAGATGCTCAATATATAGGTGTATTATTAACAGGGTCAATAATAGTGTAAAAATACAAAGTTTAAAGACAAGGACAGATCAAAATCTGTCATTCAAGAGTTCATTGACTCTTTTTTTTCTTCTACTGCAAAACAATTGTTTTAGGGGGGGGAGAGAAAGAGAGAAAAATATCGACAACAAAATTTGTACAAAGAATAATTCACTTTTCCATTAAATATAAATGGGAAGTAATAATAAATTTGAATAATTCATTGAGAAGTAAATAATTCATGTTAACAGTAATGAGAAAAAAAATCAACGTGTAATCTAATGGAAAATAAGTATACATTGCCACATTAATCAAGAAACATCTAAATGATCATGATATTAATGAGTAGTACAATGTGGTAGCTTATACAGTAAAAGATAACAACAAGCAGTAACCAATAATAGGACAATCGACAATGGGAATAAGTCAAGATAAGGTGACAAACTTGGTAAAAATAAAAAAAGAAGAGAAATATTACAGGGTTGAATAGACGGGATAATTTATACCTTATTTCATTGTCTGTTATCCTTGGCTGAGGACAACTTTTTTTCGATATACACAGAGGCATTTAATGGATGGTGGGAAATAAACGTCAAATAAACTTTATGAAAATAAAGATGGTTGGAAAAACCTAGGCATAATGTTGAAGAGTGTGTATGATGTGTGTGTGTGTGTGTTTGTGTATGTTGGTTAGATTCGCCAGTTTTCTTTACTCTAACAATATTCGAAAAGAGTAAATAACAGAATTCCCGTGTTTTACTTAACAAAATGGGCACTCAAAAAATAATAATAATAAAACGCTAAAAACACACTAACAACTGAAATAATCGTTTTTGAGAATTCACTGTACATAAAACTTTGAATGACAAAAATAAACCGAAGATGATAATGAACTAGTCAAAATACACGATTAAAATCATTTAGCCAATTATTCAACAAAATTAAAATAACAACTATGACGACAACAACATTTGAATCTGAAATATTGCAGTGTAGACAAATCCTTCTTGATGCGTGTGTGTGTGTGTAGAGGGGGGTTGTGTTGATCCATTTGCATTATCGATTCATTCACTCATCATGACATGCTGACTTCATGGAATTCGGTGATTGATTACCACCAGTAACGTTTGTGCCTAAAAGAAAATAACGATATCAAAAAATACACAACAGATAATTGAAGCTCAGTAATGTACAATACAAAATTATAACACATAAAAATTCTCTTTCCATTAGTTTTAAAATTTAGATTTAAGTCAAGTGTTAAACACAAATGATGCTTTCTCTAGTACGTTTATTATAACCAATAAATGCATAGATAGATATATAACTGAATGACAATGATCATATATTTAATGATAGTCATGTAATGAAAAACTAACTGTTCAAATCTTGGAAATACATATAAGAGTTTGCATTCAGTTGGTTAGTCAGCTACAACGTAGGACCAGGTACATATATGTATCGGTTCAAGTTGCCACACCTCATAAGCACAAGAAGATGAACACCAAATTCATAGAAGTGGTCACTTCAATGGTGGTAATATATAAAAGAAAGATTGTATATAAGGATATATTACAGGAAGAAAGAATTAGTTCGTAGAAAGAAAGATATGAAATAATTTTAGTCTCATAGTTTAAGGGGAGACAAAGAGTGTATAACACCTATGCCATTGTGATCGATTCTGAGCCATGTCAAACACCGTCTACAACCATTGGTTACGATAGTCACGCAGACTCCAACCAAGTAGTCTGCATCTACCAACATGGCTAAGACTAGAAGTTAGTGACTTCAAGCACTGATGCCACATTTTGGTTTGGCCGCCCTTAACTTTCTTTCAACTGTCTCCAACACTAGTCAGCATTGAGCGTCGTGTTAATCGGTGTTCAGGCATACGTAAAACGCGACTTGACTTTATAAATGAAATTGGAATTTTAAAAAGTATTAAAATTTAAATATTACGTCAAACTCTGCTCTGTAACAACTGGATGATACAACTTTATTGTTCTCTTATCGCATACCCCAAAAGTACAATAATAGCTACAAAAAGTATATATTTAGAGAAGACTGAAAACGAACAAACTAACACAAGACATCAGTTCAGAAAGACAATGATTGTCGGTACCACTAATTTCTCGTTACGGTTTGAGAGAAAAGAATGTAATTTATGGTTGTGGATCTCAAGTAATACAGCTCAAACTCGATAACGGTAGAGAAGATGCATTCAATCGTTACCTTTCGTTTAATACTATATTGATACGAAATATGGAAATTTCGATCTATATAAATTCATAGCATGTTCTATGCTGTGTGTGTACCAACGTAGTCATTCATAAGCATAGTCAATCATTTGAGTTGATGAATATTTATCATCTGGAAATTTCTGTCAAATATTGGAAATTATTTAACAAAAATATGATCAGATTTTATAAATAATTAATAACATAAAATAGTGCGATAACCTTGTACACATATGCACACATACAATTGGAAACTCACTTTCATCTTTTATACCACCAGCAACAACTGATGCGAATGTATTGACTTTACCAGTTGTAACAACGCCTGGATTACTGCCACTGGATAAATTGACAGTTGTAGCAACAGACGCTGGTAATGCATAAACACCTGGTTGTTGAGGCCCGCCAGTTCGAATACAATTGACATTTTTAGATGTATTACCATCTCCGGTAGAAATATTAACATTACTATTAGTAACATTAGATGTTGGGAGAGAGTTTGAATCGTACGGTGAATTAGGATTCATTGCTACAGATGATATACTAGTTGGTTGATTATTTGTTGAAAGTGGAGATAGTAATCTAGAATAATGGAAGGATATAAATAACAAAAATTAACTGGTGACTAATCCTTTCCTATCCAAACTGACAAAGTAACCGACAGAATCCTATTAGAACTGATAACTAAGCAAGCATAACACTGGTTACTACTCAGTAATCAATCAATGTAAATATGTCAAAACCACAGGAGGTTAGACAGCCTGAATAGATGAGTGGTAACGTTTCAAACTATGAAGCTAGGTGACGTAGGTTAAAATCCCACAGAGAACTTCAGTTCCCCTGACGGTCGGATTTACACAGTATTAATGAATGTCAACTAGTACGAGACCTAGATCCATGGTATCCTGACGACCATCTTCAACCGCTCAACAACATAATAACTTGGTGTATTTACACACCAATTAGATGTTTATGTACTTCGCTTAGAACCGCGCTGTTTATCTGAAGGCTGTTGAAACTATTCAGCTGTTCAAGCAAATGTAAATAGGTGACATGCAATTCGAGCCTATGGCTAAAGATTAAGTGTTGCAATCAAAAGGTTACTTCTTCGATAACATAATAGACCGGGAAGTAGCAAGCGGATATTTCTCAAAATTGAAAAAGACTGAATTAATCTGACATAAAATCAAGTTAAACTGATTCTCATTACTGAACAATTTTATACTCTATCCATATGTGCAAAGAGTAGACAGTGTTTCGTATGAATTCACAGAATTTCATTTCAATAGATCTTTTTTATTCCATTTCATATGGAGTTGGATGGAACAAATACCAGTTGATTAATTAATCGGTTAGTCTAGTACAGATCAGTATCAGCCAGTCATTAGTAGATCGTTTATTTCAAAATTAATAGATTTATCGAGCTGAATTTCAACCCACTGTTAAACTCATCGAAATTCGCCAGCACTCTTGACAATATCAACCTTCTCAATGTAGATTTATTCTAAATACATAAAGCAACAACCTAATCTGGACACATTGATACAACCAGGCACAACAAATGTTTAAATCTATGAGTAAGAACTTTAAAAAATGCTCCAGAAGATTTAGTCATCATTTAACAAAACGCATAGCAAAACCGTACATATTTAAAAATAAATATATTTCAGAAGAAAGAACCAACTATCCTAATGGATTATCGCTTTCAGTTTCCTCTTTTTTGGATGCAAAAGAATTCAACCTGTTTTAATGATTAAACAGAAAGTAAGTCAACAACTAAACGCTATCATTTTTAACCCATCTCTTTTCAGACTACTTTCATAAAGCTATAGAAATCTTGTTGATGAATGTGTCTATTCCATTGTAGTCATGTAGTTGATTAATTAATGAACTTCAGTGTTACCTCATTTGTGACAGATAAAGTTTGTGTGTGACTGCATCTACTTGAAACAGAGTAACAAACAACTTAAGGTAACTTTAAAATGGCTAACAGCAATTTGGACGAACAGCTATAGTTTAATGATAAGAAACCACTTTAGTTCTAACTATTTAGTGGTAGTTTCAGAATTCGATTAACCTATTTTTTCTTTTTGAACGGCTGGTTAGTATTATTACTCTTAACACAAAAAATGAATAGTTTAAAGGTGCATCTATCTGTGAATCTGTATGTTAAGTTATATACTTGATGTAATTTTAAATAAAGTTAGTGAAGAAAGAAATGTCTCAAGTATCAGCATCATCATCGTCGATATGATTAGAAATTTACCTTTGAGTTCTTATTAAAACACCTTCACCACCATTGACTGGATCAATAGAGAAAATATGCACAAGACCGTCTAGGCCAGCGACAATTAATCGTGGTTGATTCTGATAGCTAAAAATGTGTTTTTAATGAAACAACACAATTAATAACAATGAAATATGAGAAACATGCAGTTAAAAAAAGAGTACGTATACAGAAACCATTATGATCAAGTGCAAAGAGTCATTATTAAGTAATTTTAGATAGACACATATGTATGAAGATTATTGATGTGTAATTGATCAACTCATATTCATTGTATGCTTCAAATAATATTTATTTAATAATAAGTCACAAGCGAACTGATCAAATGTTTAATACTCTACAGAGAAAATAGTTTAGTATATATATTCGCGCGCATATAGCTTGCACTTACAAGCCCTATCCTCTAGCTCACACTTGTTGTGAAGCTTTTGTATCAATATAGGATGAACGATCAATCGGAATCTAGAAAACAACTTCAATAGATTCAATAATTATGCAAAATTCGTTTACCCATTTTAATATTAATGTTTGTTTCCCATACAGTATTAAAGGTGTTTTCTGATAGGCTGAAACTTGCCTCAGTTGTTTTTAGTTCGTCCTTATACCATACTCTTCTTGTGGCACACTGATCTGACTCCAGTTTGATCGAATGATAGTGCTAAAGAAATATAGATGGCGTCAACCGTCGTATATATTTATCAGCTTAATTCGCGTCAGAGAAGAACGGAATAATTCGAATATGAGAATGAATTTCGGATACGCATGTTTCATACATTCGTTAATCCAGACAGACAACCAGAGAAACGAGTGGAAAAAGCAGGCCGGAGAAGGAAAGTGTGCCAACTCACTTTTGATCAAGCGTGACTCAATATTTATAGCCAAACAAAAAATAAGCTAAAGACATGTGATGAGTAGGGTAAGCAATACATACACAAAATTCAAGGTTATGAGCTAATAATTGACAAGGTCAATATATGGCTCGAGATGAATAAATAAGTTGGTCTGTCCGAAAGCTAGAATAACCCATGTGGACTTGACATAGCAACAAACACTACATAATTATCTAACTTGCCATATTCGTGTTCTTAATATTGGTGAGTGATTTCTGTGGCCAACATCAGCATGTGATGAGAAAGCATCTTCAAATTATCCATATTAATATTATACATGGTAAACACCAAATAACCACGTAAATTATATGCGCCAACCCCAACTGGATGTAGCTAAGTTCGACAGTCGGGTTCAAAGTAGGGAAAAACAAACATGGTCGTAAATATTAAACCGAAACTATGTTTCTTCAAGTTACTCCTGTTGGTTACTAATGTTCAATCATAGATTATTTTGAACCAGTATTCAAGCACGACGGGACCACTGTGTGAGTAACGGTCAGATTAGATGTAGGGTAATACCTAGATTGGTTGCTTACAATCTGAATCTTGATCGCCTGAGATGATAGAAAATGTGTTATGCATACCCACCATGCACCGCCTACCTCGATACAGACTCCTGGTTGGCATAGAAGCAGGTTAAAACGCTAAGGATAGCTAAACTAAGACGTAACATTAGTTCATTAGGTCGAGGTCAGTCAATCTGAGCCATGTCAGGAGTTGCAGATCTTATTGAAGAGTAGATATATTCATTTCTTATTATACAGGACCCAGTATTTATCACATTTATAACTCTAAGTAAAAGATAAACATAATGAATAGAAATGAAGATTTAGAAAAGCCCAAAATATTGATCTGTTATCTCATACTTAACATTTCATATTAACATATTTCAACCGTTTATCGGATGACTGGAAAACAAAGGAAAATCTATCAAACAGTCAATAACCATCAAAGGTAACAATTTATGGAATAAGTCAAAATATATTTATAACTTACTAAACAAGAGCAGCCACTTTCCTTTGCCCAGGTGACAACTGCATTAAACTACCTTGAGGAATTGAAGTTGTCGAACCAGCATAATTAAGATTAACCAACTCTCCGGTTGGAGTCATGGTTACAGGACTACCACTGCCTGGTGGACGAAATGGGCTATTAACTGATGCACATGATATTCGAGCATATGCAAACGCACGATCCTGAGCAAATATTTCGGAAACTTGATGTGGTAGGTAAGCAGAATATGTTTTTAGAGTACTTCCCATCCATCCCATTAAACCTTGACTCCAACTGGCCATAGTAGCTGCCGCTGCACCAGTTGTAGTATTAGTATTATCTAAACCAGCAGTATTTATATCTATACATCCCGGGTAATTTGTGCCAATATCATCAGCTGAAGGCGGATCACAATCATCTATAATACATCCAGCAACTTGACTAGCTCCAGAACTAGAAGACGTAGTACGTTGTCTAGTATAGTGATCAGTTTGAACTTCAGGTGTCTTTTCAGAACTACAAAACCAAAGGAAGACGTAGTTGCGTCAGTCTATAAAAATTCTTCAGGGGTTCATTGCGGTTAGTTACTCAATTTGAAAAAAGTGCAAAACGACATAAATAAGTAAGAAGTCAGGATGCGGCTTCTTCTGATTAAGACTGGAACAAGATCAGGAATGACATTTACATTACTTCACAACCATACAGTGAAAGAATAAGTTCAATGAAGGTCTGAGAAACGACACGTAATAATGAAATGTAAATTATGGAATGTAACTGAGCGTTGGCAATGATTACCAGAAATAAAACAATATCCCTGATGACAGATACTAGTTACCAACAGCAAAATCACTAAAACAGCGTAGACGAATAATAAATAATTACCCTGAGGCTTTTTCTACCCTATTTCAACTGTAAGCAGCATTCAGGCACTCTTTAAGTGAGCGTGTATACTAAGCGAACTGAAAAACACCGCCAATACATACCTGTTAAGATGGAATGTTTATGGAAATCATTCAATCTGAAGTAGAAGGACTACCTACAACATGAATCTTCAAGTATCACGGAGACCAAAATATCGTGCCTATCTATATTTTATTTTGCAGTTTAGAGTTGTGGAGATGGTTGAATTTTATTTAAATCATGAGTCGATCAATGTCAGACCATCATTGAAAACCTGGAAGCACTGGACCGCCGTTTCGTCCTGGTATGGGACTCCCCGGTAGTGCACATTCACGACCCCGCGCATGGGACTCGGACCCAGAACCTTCGTTTTCGCGCGTGGACGCTTAACTTCTAGACCGCTGAGCCGGCATCCAACGGTGTTAATGTCTAACTTCAACCAATCAACGATGTCGCGCGACCATCTTCCATCGGCTTTTACTAAGAATATAAAGACATCTTAGTTTTTAATTTGCTGAAAAAAATGCTTGGTAGGTTTTCAACATTAGTGAGAGCTGGGTGTAGGACGATAATCAAGGCACTAGAGTCAATAATCTAGGTGGGTTATGGAAGCACCTAAGATTCTAGTCTAACTTTACATTATACATATATCATCTGTGAAGTATGATACAAGCTAACTTGGTTCAGTTACATGGTCTCCTCAGAATTTATATAATGTGTATGATTTAAAAATGTGTGCAATTTAAATTAGCTATGCATCATTTCTTTGCATTCAAATATATATTTACAAGACCATGACTTATTTTCGGATATGAGCATACGATAATTACTTTTTTTGAGGAAGAGAACACTATCTGAAGTCATTTGCAGTTTAAATACTACAGCTTAAGCATGTAAAATAACAATCCTGGTGTTTTACATTCTAGGAGGCCATTCGTAATCACCAGTATAAGTATTTCGAGTTAGGTGGCTCTAATTAGGGTGGATAAAACATCCTTTTGAGTTATTCTGCTAAAATTATTTAACAAACCCATAATTACGAATAAGAGCGACATTGATTACAATGACACAATGACAGAAATTAGTTGTGAATTAACATAAACTCAGTATGATTTACGAATACAAATGTGATGTCTTCTTTGAGGCGTTGTGTTAGCTGAGATAAAATGTACGAAACTGGGTGGTGATCAAAATAAGTCAAGGTATTGGACTGCTGATCTGAGTATGGTTCAATACATTAACGTTTTAAGGAATATTCTGTGTTCTGCATGCCTATCCGTTCATTAATGTCTTATCATTTAATAATATGTAGATCATAAAAAGTATGACAGTTAATTGTATGTAGATAGTAGGTACAATAACCGGACTAGCATTATGTAAAGAATGCGCAAGATATCGCACAATATTAAGGGTGTTAAATTACAAGTTACTACTACTGATAATAATTACTAGTGACATGTATATAAACCAATAAGAGATACTACTACACTACACTTGCATATCCTTTGATGAAAAATAAACAAACAACGAATTCACATTTATGCATATGATATGCAATAAAAATGCTTTTGATATATGTTATAAGTGCAGAGCGGAGTGAAAAGCACAGTGGATGATTTAAATCACTTACGAACGACTTTCCAATTTGAATATATGCACTGTTTCTGTATGACTAGCGGCAACAAGATATTGACTATTCATACTGAATGATAGAGAGCAGATAGATACACAGCTGAAAGGGAGAAATAACAGTTGAAATACATTTTGTTTTTTCAACACTTAAATATCTTCAGGATACTTTCAAGAATGTAATTGAGTCAATCAAATCTTCAGAAGCCAGGAAAGTGTTGCAAATGCTTCAATCAATCAGAATTCTTTATAGAGATTCAAGAGAATTCTGAAAGAAACGATGCATAATGTTTCCATTATCCTGATTCGATAATTACCAGTTTTACTACCGATTTAAACGTGATTTCCAGAAGCTTTCAGAAGCTTAAGATCCTATACATGAACTAGGCTTGGTAAAAAGGCTTTTTTACACTTAACGCATTTCGCCTTGTGTTCGGGATTGAAATGCAGAAGATTCTGGAGGTAAAGTCAAGCAACAAGTGTTCAAGTACAAGACCATATTGAATTGATTTATACAGAGGAAACTCTGTTGATGAAATTAGAATAATTGAAAAATTCACTCATATGCCACAAATATTGAATTTGCAATGTAAATAAATACATGTGATCCACAGTATTCAACTACATAGGTATCCTTAATTTACTCGAGTACCTTAGCTTATAGACAATACAATTAAAACAAATGAAGGTTGTCTTTAATCTTCACTCATCAGTCGAAGAAATAAATCAGAGTTCAATAAAAGATATTAAGAATTATATGGACATTTATATAGGGGTTACTAAAAAGGATTCTGAAGGACAGTGAATAAATGAGCAAATAGTGGAAATTCGTGATTTGCTAAAAAAAGTATTAGATTAAATCGAAGTTAGGATCCTTTACTAAGACAGAATGTTAAGTGTACACATTGCTCTAGAATATAATCTGTTCAAAGTATAAACGAAGCAAAAAAGTTTAGAAAAAAACCCATCAAGTAATAAATTACCCGTGATAAGAAAAATGAAGGTTAAAGCGGAAAGGGTGAGTACATAATACCAAGGAGTCTCATACTAGAATGAAGTAGCTGTCCAGACCTCTTTGGCTTTTAATAATACTCCAACTGAGATTAGTTTATAGCGAATACTATCTACAAATAAAACCAATCACCACGAAACTTCTTCAAAGAAATCATTTTTGACTGACAATAAACTGAGCTTTGTGAAGAGATTTATAACGTTTGAAGTTGCTTACCGTAAAAGATTAACGTTAATCAGAAAACGATTGAACATTTGGCAGTACTAAATAGCTATTTCCTCTTGGTATGAGACCCCTTAACAGCAGGTATCAATGGCCTCCTCCCCATATGAGAGTGATACTGGAACTCCCAGGTTTTGTGTGTTGTGAACGATATCATCTTCCGTTAGTCAAACGAAATCCAAAATAATGAATATTTTACTTACCGAGTAAGTCCACGACGAAATTCAATCACTTTTTCTCCTTGTGGAATAGAAAACACTCGTATTACAGTGCCTTTTTCTGATGCGGTCGCTAATAAATTAGCTCTCGCATTAAATGTAAGACATGCTAGTAGACCATCATGGGCAGCGATAGATGTAACATTCTAAAGTGCAAAAAACATTCAAAGCAAACAAGAGAATTGAGTCATTTAGAAATAACAAAAAAGACTATCTGCGAATTTGTACTTTGAACCAGTCTCCATAATGTGTACAATATTAAGTAATCACTGTATGCCACCTAGTGACTAATTCGGAGATAGATCCTTGAAATTCAAGAGAGAACACCCGTGACTAGTGGAGTTTGATTACGTCATCACGAGTGATACAGATATCATCCGTAATATTGGATGAGGAAGGATTTATAGCACAGAATCACGTAAGCTGGGAATGTGAACAACTAGTAGCACAACTTCCAAAGACCATTAGTTCGACTCCATGAATAAAACCACAGAAAAAGCTGGAAAAAAATATCTGAGAAAAGTATATGTTGGTTAGATTGATTGTCACCAGGAGATAAGGATTAGCGGTAAGCTTTCAGAACATACTCTTGTGCATTGATGAATGAAACACTTTAAAGAACAGTTGAATTGATCCTGAGTCACAACCATCTAGTTCACACTCGTTTATTTATAACTTGAATGGGACATAGAATCTAGGTCTCTATTATATCATGGGGTAATGATGGAAAATTCAAACTATTGGATTTTGAAATGAAAGCTTATGTAGAGCGTTTTCACTCCGCAAAGTGAGAGGGATATCAAACAATGTTAAGTACAATAAAACTATTATTTATTTATCAACAAACTGAAATGACATTAATTATTGATCAACTTAAGCCGTATTGATTCCATAGTCTGTCCAGTGGCAAACAATCAATTAATTTTCATAGGCAAGAAACAGTTTGAAGAGATCAAATGACTGACATTACCATGAAATCCACGTGAATCATATGACCAAGAAAATAATACATGAGTTGATATATATATATATATATATATATATATATATATATATATATATATTTGGCACCTATGTCAACCAACAAAGAGTATCAAGGTAGGTGGTGGTTACGAAAGTGAATATTTGACCAAGATCATGTTATTGAGTTAAGGGAATGAACAAATGAATCACATTTAATCGTGTTCAAAAATTTGGGCAGCGATAATCTTTTCAATGCAAATACACGTATTTAGTTTATGTTGATTCACTACTCATCTGCGATCAACGTACAGAAGGATCCAAATGATTATTGTGCTTATTTACCAGTCGAATGGATAATACAGAGCGATCAAAATCACAACAGGATATTTTTACTAATTGAAGGATATTCTATCTATAATAGATGTGGTCAATATAATTTTTTGGATAATTACAAAACTTGTCACCACTAGTATTTTGATGCAAAAATTTTAAATAATTTGTGAATATTAAAATAATAACACATTCAAACATGGTATGTCACCTCCTCAACACATCTATGTCGATTGAGAGGAGAGTGAATTTGTATCAAACAAGTTTAAACATATTACTGAAACCGTATACAACAAAACACAATTTCGGAAATAACAGTTACCTAATCATACGGATAAAATGTATTTCTCTTCAGTATGAATCAATAAGACTCGTGATTAGACAAGTCAATAAATAATAAGAAACAGTATGCTCTATATTATAGGTCAATAACTTAAAGAGTTTGCAAAATTTTTAGTTATATGTTCAACGTGTTTTGGTCTCTGAGCTTGATGTTTTCGTTGTGAAGCCTTCATTGTCCTACTGAAAAACATTATCACCATATAATTTACCAAAGACGAGTTAGACATAAGAAGGGTTCATTACATACTAATTATACATAAAATTGCTTCATTTCAGCTTCAACTTCACCCGTTGTTGTTGCAACACACATGATCAAAGCAAAAAAAAGCATTACACAACTATCATTCACATCGTTCGGTAAAATATTTATATTGCTACATAAATACAATGTATTTTCCTTGTTCAGTAAATAACTTTCATTCAGCGAGTATAAAAAAGAAAAGCATATACCTAATAACTCATCTGTTTACTTATTTCATGTTATCAATTACTTATCGAAATGGTAAATATATATCTCATGTATTTAGTTAAGAGAAAAATTAACTAATTAGTCAACAACTTCACAAGGTACCTGAATATGAGCCACATATTAGGTGTGAGGAGTAATGATTGACTTAATCAAAGTAGGTGGGGCGGAATTTGAACCTCAGACTTAGCAATTGGAAGTTGGATATCTTAAACACTAAGCCATTATTTATTTTGATAATATTTCGGTCGACTAGGCGTAAATATTTACTCCATTCCATTAATAAAACTAATCAATATATCGACTATCTTTAGGACATACAGTATAACTTTCATATTTTAATGAATGTGAAAGTATAAAGTAGACGCTAGGGCAATTTTTAAGTCAATGTTAATTTGATTGTTAGGATATAAAGGACAGATAATCGTGTGAATCGTTATTCCATAAACAATACGGACAGTTCATAGTTACTTTATAAAAAAGGTTTCCACTAATCAGGCTTTAGAAATATGTAATTAGTCTTGATTTGAACATCGCGTCGCATCACGAATAGTTGCAAGTTCGAAGTGTAAACCATCAAATGTCAATTCAGTAGTTTAAAAGTAACATGCTCGCTGAGAAGATTAAGTTATATCCCTGGGGTAATTGCAGATGTGGGCAATGCTGAGGAGTCTCAAACTAGAAAAAAAAACAATCATCAGGCGTTCCCTGGTTTCCTAACGGTTTCTCAGATGATAAAAACTATCTCTAAGGCTGAGTTAAGTGTATGACCGAAAAATGGGCGATTTGATAATCCTTGGAGTTTAAAATAAAAATATTAATAACTCCAACATACTTGGAAACCTAATGCATCGAAAATGAAAACAGTTCCAACACGATGAGAGCCAGGATAGGCTAAATAGCAATTGCTTTCATTGGCCGATAAAGCAATAACACCATTTCGGTTAGGTGGAGTTTCTTCAACTTTGTGCAATAATTGCATATCACGCATATTATGAATAAATATTCCATCTTCTACACAAACTACTAAACGCTGTGAAAGGATAAAATGCGAAAATGGAAACAAGAATATATTAACTAATGACCAGTAGGCAAAGCATATAAATACATACTCTTTTCAAATTCAGTGTTTAGTATATTCTATTTGTACAAATACTTTTGCTTTATTAAGTCATCACATTCAATATTCCGAGTCATATGATTTGTGATTTAAAGATTTTAAGAAGCATAAAAAGCACAAACTTTAAGTAAAAACATGCTTTCACCTATTAGAGGGATTTGATATGTAGTAAATAAACCCTGAAAATGAGATACTAGTCATGTGATTCACTTAACTCGGACATCCTTCAACATAGCGTACTAATAGGCTGCTCTGCGATCCGATATACAACTCATTGGGTTTTTCAGCCAGTAACACTGACTTGGTTCTAATTACAGGCCTGTAAGTGTAACAAACTTGTTTTCGACATACAAGGTAAAACGTAACATGACGACACTTTTGAGATAATACGTTTTCGGAAAAAAAATGAATAGAGTGGTGACTCTGTGGTAACTTACAGACTCAGCATTCGGCCATTTTATAAAGAACACAGAAGTGATATATTTTGTCAATTATGGAATACAAGGGTCCGACCAAAAGATATTGTAACCACTGTGTATATATGAAGATCCTGAATTCGATTTCACATAGGGCTATAGAGGTGAACTGATTAGTTGTCTATCACGGACGATTACGGCCGTGAAGTACATATATATTGGTTATCGATGGCCTTTTCTAACTGTAAACAGTTAATGACGATGAGAACCACATTCAAACTGAACCATTATCAACTGAATTCATAATCTTACACAAACCGGCTATTCCTATCCAGTAAAGCACATATGAGGAACTTAGTAACACTCACCTTAACAAAAAAAAACAAGTAATGGAAACAATTGTTCAATTCACCAAGCTACAATATACTAAGTGTTAATTATTTTAAAGCACAAAAGGTACATTTACATTTACAATTCAACTCATCTTTACAACATACCTGATGATTCATTTTAACAGCTAATATAGTCAAAGTATAACGATAGTGGCATATCAATGTGTTTATTCTGGAATGTGCAACTAGTAGCCTGCGCATATCGTTCTGTGAGACCAATGTAACTAAGCTTCGATTAAATAATCTTCCAACAATACACATAGGATCACCGGCTATTTGTGTAAATGAAATTTTTTTTAGTAAGAAGCACAAATTACTAGAAGAAAATGTCTCAGTCACCTGATCACCAACAGTTGACAGGAGGCTGTATCCTGTTTTTGTCCCAACTTGAATAGATCTATGGTAAAAAAAACACATATACACGTATATACATTGAAGTAAGTTTGATTGATAACAGCTATCACCTCTTGAGTGTAAATTAAGCAAGGTAGCCTTTCAAGTGGGCCACAGGTCCCATATCTTGTGATTATTCCATCGGTCCTAGTGGAATTCTCATTCTTTTCTAAGCTATGATTAAGTAATTTGTGACTAAGGATCATATGTCCCGTCATCTTACTATCAACTGACTTAAGTTTAAGGTCGAACGCAGAAGAAAAACCGATGACTGATAAAGTTTAGCTGTTTAAGAAAATAGAGTAAAATTATACCGATAAACAAAAATACGTGAATACGTGAAATAAAAAGCAATTAAGACAACGTGAGACCAAACAGACCCAACTATCGCTTATTTAGTATTAGATAAATCCAACTTAACAAAGTTTGTATGCTAGAGTCTGAGCGAAACGCATAATTTGTGTTAACAATGCTACTCAAATATTTAAACTCCGATGGGTGTTGATAAAGTTATAGAATTATATTCTGGATGATATATATCGTGGTTTCGTTTGCAGCTTTAAGTAGACAGTAGTTTCGATTTTGCGATATTTATTGAAATTAACCAGTATCCGGCTCAGTCTACTACTGGTAGTGACGGGATGTTACAACTCTAACAATAGATGATAAATAATGGAGAGAAAATGAATGAGGAACAGCCAAAAACGGTAGTTGTATGCGAATAGCATTGTGATTAATAATTATGATACAACAGAAAAAAATTACTTCAAATAATAGGATCATGTAATGTTAACTAGGAAGCGGTTTTGTGATGAGTCAAATATGATACAGTAGATGTAGAACTGGAAACATTGAGCTGTATAAAGTAAGGAAAGATAAAGATTGCCGAATTATGACGTCGAAACATGTTTGTTTTGTGACACTTACTATGTAAGTCAAAATAAATAAACCATTTCTATAACCGAATAGTCTCTAGAGGCTGATAAGCTAAACTTTTTTCTATGATAAAGAACAAAATCACAGCAAACGACGTATCACAGGTCACGGTATTCGCTTACTTTGGGTTTGTTAGCACGACAGAAACCAACATTTATTGAAAATTGTAGTGCTATGTTGTGTAAAAAGTTAAGATAAACATGCATTTGGTTTGGAAATGCTGGATGAATGCGTAAAACCCCCTCACTAGGCAATTTTTATTTTTTACGTTGATTACTTGATAAAAACGTTAGTATTATAAGCAGAGGAAGTTTGAAGTCCCTATGAAGATTTAAAATTAAGAACTTTTGATATGTGAAATAAGAGCTTTCTGGATAATATTACAAATGAGAAAGTGCTAAGAAAGCTATGAGTAATTGTTAAGCACAAAACTAAGTAGGAGTATTTATCTAGAAAATAACTACTTATCCATAGAGGGTATAATCTATTCTGTCACACTTGTCCTAAATAGTGAAGGTTTAAGTCGAGCAACTTACATCGAAATACGACTTGGTAACCAAGTAAAACCTCATATACTCAGCTTTACCTAGAATATTTCCTGTGAAAGCTAATGGTATCTTATGGTTACAGAACTGTTGTTATCATAGGAGATGACACCAGTATGTATCGACGTTAGTTTCAGAAGTCCATGAAGATTTTAAACTTTCTATATAATGACTGAAAGTACAATACTAAAACTGTTTAAGCTAGACTAGATTCATGCCCCCAAATGCCCTGGTACGGCCGAGAGTGGGGAGAGTCCGCTCTCCCTCTCGAAATGCTCTCACATGGCCACGCGTATATAGCCTCTGCCAGGGAAGTCCTACTCACTGCCTTCTCGTGGCGGGGGTATTGTTTACAAAAATGAGAGGACGAAAAGCGAATGTCCGGCGCTTTAACCGGATTCCAAACCAATGGTGTACATGGGCTCCAGTATCCTACAGGAACAAATGGCGTATGAACCAATTGTTGGTCACCGGCTTCCATGGGACTGCATCTCCTTACGATGCTCCACTGCATTGTGGATCAGACCTTCAGGTCGAAGGCTCGGGAAGTGGCCCCCTAAGAAAACCATCTGCTTCGGTTTAGGCAACCGGGCAGTATCACAGCCCTCACACATATCGAATGAGATTTGTGTGGCGCATATGTATTTGGTGCCTCCTTGTACCAATATCTATGTGTTAAAATAAAAATAATAAGATTCATGAAGCGAATAACCGCCACATATCCGAATTATCGTTCTACAACATATATACCTGTATGCTGAACCGAAATGCTAAAACTACATGAATATTATATAGGATGATGTGGCTCTAAATAACCATGGGAATTTACGAAGTTGCATCTCACCCATATATGAATTGATTGACATTTACTAAAACTTGTTAGTCAAGTCCAAGTTTATGTACTCAACTTTTAAATGCAGTTTTTTAAGGGCTAGCTCGTTGAAAAGGTATAAGGAATACACTATGAACGTGGAGCTAGATATCAGTTCTATGACCTCCTTTGCATAGGCCTTGAGGTTATTAAAAACACGATTGAAGTTTTTCGCCAGTTAATTCGATAAGTACTTATTCATAAATTCTTAATCCTATCTCTTCAACTCTAATGTGTTTTTGAGGATTTTATAAAGAAATCGAGGATGCATAAATTGATTTGTAACTACGTGAAAAAAACCGAGAGGAGATAAATGTATTGTATACGTACGTATAATCTTGGTTAAAATCGATAAACAAGATTGGGGAATTATCATCATGACGGTTACAAGCGACATTCATAATCTATTGTGAATCAAGGAAGATGATCAGCTGACAAAGAGAGGCCCGCCAAACAATTTAAACCGTTAGCACAAGGTCAACTTACTGGATAATGTAACACAATAGAAATATCACTTAAACAGCTTCTATGTCCTTTCAGTATATTTTTACTCACACAACTGTTTAATATTCGTTACTATCAGTTATCCGCATTGTTTAAAAGTGAACCTTTCTTGTTTACTAAGTTATCTGTTTCCTATTCTTCCAAATCTTCTCACATATGCTGCTTTTAGCACTCCTTCAGAACATAATTTATCTTCAGGTTAGACGCGAACCTATACATACTTGCGTTTCTTCTAAAACTACAAAAGTAAGCTTCAGGACTAAGAATGCACCTGAAGATGCCACAGGTATTCGGAGTTTGACAACGCTTTGAGCAGTAACACCTAATGTGAGTCGTACCCACTAAGTGAGACCAAAAGACAGAAGCGAGGAGGTTCGAAGATATATTTAATAGGCTATCAATATATCGAGGATCGTCTGATCTAATCTGGCTAGCGATTGCGGGGGCTGTTGAGCATGGCGTTCCCACTCGTGATCTGGTGCGGATGCATGACCGAGTGCCTTCAGCTAGGTGAGTCCATTAAAACTAATGTGGCCAGCATCCAATGTCGAAAACTTACAGAGCTATTTATTTTGGGGATTTATTTACCGCTACACACATATAAACTGCTTTCCCGTAGATAAGGCATGAAATAAAGCAGGAATTTTCCCATAATTATGTTACACTATTTGACGGTCACATCACAACAAATCTACAAGATTTTGTGTGAATTTCACATCACTGTCCACAGGGACTCGTTGCATCATGACAATCAGCAATATGATGTTCGGCACTTAGGAAGGACATATTCCGGCTGTGAATAGAGCGATACATTTAACGTGGAATAGTTTGGGTTACGCAATGCCCATTAAGTGAATGGATGTTTCCGCGTTCACAATTCTTGACCTTCTCTTAGCGTTACACGGTTGAAAATGAACCTTCTCAGTAATTATATGACCTAACACTCCTCTGGAACATCTGAGTCACTAATGATTACGCAGGACGACGTCGCTCGCTCTACATGTGTTGTCGATGGCATATTTTGGGAGGACTAAAAAGCTCTAGCTCCTGTCCGGAGATTTTGTCCCTCTCAGAACTTATGACGTCACAACTCTCTATGTTAGTCGCTCCTCGAACCAAAGATATATTTTGTAGTTATCGGCATTCTGAAATCTGGCTTGTCTGGAGACACATGTTCATCTATACTTTGATGATGTATTCGTTTTGGCTAACTAAATACGTAGAATGGTCTAACTCTCTGGTTAACATTCTTAGAAACGAGGAAAAGCCTGAAGCTAGACGACTTATTAGGGTTTTGAAGGGGGAATAGAAGGTAGTAACTTTGGTTGTTTGTCTTACTGATTAGATAAGAACAAACCTACAATTGGTTCCCAATCGTCTTCTATGATGGTTCTTCAGAGGTCCTCTTCTTTCAGTAATTGTGTGGACCACACATTTAGGTCGGCAGGCCACTTCAATTTCAACAATCCCGTACTGAGGTTTTGTTTGTAGCGCTCAATGATCCAGGAATTCAGAATAAATTGCTGACCGATATTTCTGGTATTCTCATATACGTATTTGCACAAAGTCATTGATGAATTTAGTACTTCAATGACAAATATAAGTGTGAAATTCAATAACGTATACTTGGATGGTATTTACTGTAACAGGTAGGACAAAAACTACTATATGATTACTTTAAAAGTAAAGAACTAGGTTTTCCACATGTCAGAAGCAAAGTTATGCTCACAAAGAAAATATAATTGGAATGGTCCGAAGATTTTCAGGCACAAGCAGTCACTAAAATACAATGATCATGTCAATAAAAAATATACATAATTACCTATTTGATGCAACACTTTTGCCTACAGTTTGGAAAATGCAGCTTCCTTACATTACGAGGAGAAGCTAGCTCTCTTTTCGCTTTCGAACTTGACGTGACCTCACTGATCTCTCACCAACAATCAGAAATATCCACCTTTTCTTTACCCTACTAAAATATTTACTCGCTTCCAAATATACGAACTGCGTCTTCACCTTGCTGGCAGACAACTGTAACAAATATGACCATAGTCATTCCAAGGCTGAACCATGGTGCTACAGGTTTTGCTGTTTCTATCAACTGCTTTCTTCCTAGTCACTTCAGCTGCAATATATACACATTCATTTTCCTGTAAACATAGGACTTGTGGATAGGTTACTGTTTCACTCGACTTTGCGTGCTAAACTGGTCAACGATAACGTGGTAATTTTAAGTCTTACAGATTTTGTCCTCGTATAGCGAACATTCACTTATCTCCATTATTTTCCTCCTCCGAAAATTTCGTCTCGCGTTCTTCCTCCATTATTTGTCTCAAATTTTACATTTTAGTTTATTTAAACGTATGCATAATAATAGCGTTACCATCTCTTACACTATAACTAGATAGACGACTAGCAGAATTAGAAATCTTAATTCATGAATTAATAATAATTTTTCTAGCAACAGGATTATAAATAAAGCTGAAGCCGACACATAAAAAAGAACCTACGAATAATTTGTACAATATGGATCACTCAACTCAACTACCGAAACTAATTCTCCCACTAAGCAATCAGGATAACACTCATACCCTGGTCCCTATTCCTGAAAAGCCTAGCAAACAAACAAACTTGTCGAAATTGGTATCCTGACTTGCCTGTGTTGCCTGATACTACTGAGGAGAAATGATTAAAAACGATAATTGTATCTCATGCTCGTCGCTCTTTAAAACCTGTGATTCAGCTTTTTAATGTAGCTTATATAGTGGCTGAGATCTCCGCCGTTAAGGTACAGTATTGCGCAGGCAGTACTACAGGTTTATGTTAATTAACCCCCATTCGTGGTTCAGATACATCTGCCCACAGTGAAAAGCAAATACACCACCGGAACTAACAAACAGAGGCTTAAGACCATATAAAAATAACCTTAGCCATCTCCACCAGTGTACCGAATTCGTCCGACAAAATCTCAACCAAACTCGCGACCAAGGGAGCTACAACATTGGCTAATACACCAAGGAAACTAACGACGGTTTCTAACACCCCAGTATCTACCGAAAGTAAGGAGAAATGTATGGGCGTTGGGAGGGGATATATCAAAGCATAGCTCCCAAAACGCTGAAAAAGGAGGACAAGGACATTATATAAAACTCCCTGATTTTAATTATTTTTCTATTGTCGGAGAGTAGCTTAGTAGAACGTGTGATAGTCTCTGATAAAAAAAACAGTGGGGCAAATACTGTCCATTGCTGGGAATAGTCATCACTTCACCTAAGCTATGCCGCTTTTATAAGGTCCAAAACGCATCAAAAGAACCTTCTCCTCTCACTAAAGGTTACTTTAGATTTGGCATACGTCACAAAATATCTTTTGCTGACATGCCGAAGACCATCGGTTAAGCAATCTCATATCTTATTTGGATACCGCAGACCGTGGGCCCTAGAAAACTACTAAACATCCAAGAAACAAGAACGGTGGTTCACGGCGTACCTGAACTGGTAGGCAGTAGTCGGAATGAAGCCCATGGAAACGATATGCGATCTTGGCGTTGGCTATCAAGCAGCATATGAATATTGTGATTAGCGTGTCCAAGCTATCTCATCCGCTACGCCTCACGGCCAATAAGTCTCCTCATCTGATGGCTGCAAACTTCGGAAACCGAGAGGACTTACCTGGGGTCCTTCACGCTTGTTACAGCTCACAGCTCACAAGAGACCTCTTTAGTCAGCAGTGTAACAGCAGAGAAGCCCGACCAAACACACTTTGATGTCAACTGACCTCGGTCAACAACTCACCATACAGAACCCAGAGACCATGGACTCGATAATGGAAATCGTTATACAGGCGAAAATCTGCAGTGGCCACTTCGCACAAATCTGGCTAACATACTTCAAACAACAGTCATCTTAAAGCTCAGAAGACAGATGTTGCTGTAGACGAACACCAGGGGACTTCAGAAACTATCAAGTGCATCCGAAGCAACGTAAGGTGACTAAGGGATAACTAGAAGAGGTCAAAAACATGTGATTTCTGTTGGAACTGAAAACTATGGCCCTGACTACAACATGGCCATCACCCAACACCTTTGACGAAGACGTGAGCTCACAAAACATAACACTCTTCTCATACGATAGGATACACAGGCAGGTGGAGTAAAGTTATACAATGACAGTCACTTTAAGGCCGTAACATCACGCAGTATCGGATTAACGAGGTGACAGAATCGCGATGGAATTTCTCCATGAAGTTCTTGATTTAAAGAATACACTGACCTCCTTCGGGTCCTAGAACCCAGAAAGATTAGAAAATACAAGCGATACTAACGATACAGGCGTTACAAAACCTGAGTTTTAACCAAATAACTCTGGCTAGAGACTTCATTACTTCATCCCTAAATCTCAACAATCAGGATACAGCATTTGTATGGCGATACCATCTGAGGCTCATCACAACAATAAAATGTTTAGAAACGATTGGACATATGGGCGCTGCCACGAGCTGAGACAAGGACGAAAAACCCTAGAACTTAGATTACTTATTGATAAGTGATTAGCTTCTATTTGAGGATGTCCATGTACACTCACCAGTAGGAAGTAGTGACTTCGGTACAGTTACATTTGACGTGATCGCACACGACATTCTTTGGCTGGACGAGAAGGTTCTCCACCTTAGCTACATCACAGCAAACTTCAAGATGATCTTGCCTGTAAACTGGCATGCCTCATGTAACAAACTGTTATTTGAGAATAAATTATTATTATTATTAAAAATCTTCAACACGTCACATGGCCTGGAGAGTGATGAGGACTAATAGGGGTTTATCACCAGGAGAAAATAAGACACATTATTCAGAATGCAACTCTACGTAATGTATCTCAGGGCAAACACATATCCTGAAAGCAAAGATAAAGGATTAAGTGATTCCCGAAACGCTAAACACAGGCTAAATGGAGAGGCTGGCACAAGTGGGAGATCTTCTAGAGGGGATCCGATCACCGCTCTTACACAGAATTGAGAAAAAGATTCAATGTCAAGTCCAAAGCATATCTTTTTGCATATCAGTCAACACTTCCTATCTCTTTTAATATAATCTCCGTTTCTCCTTATATTCTTTCAATTCCGTCTCCTTACCAATTAATCAAACTATCTAATTGTTCCTGAAACAGTCATCTCTTAGCACTCGAATGATCTCTTTATCATCTTCAAATCGTAACTAACGAACCTCTTACCTGGTAATGTGATAGATGCTGGTACTTAGAAATCCTACTGCCCTTGGACAAATGGACTCATTCAACTACATGATATACAAATCCACAAATAACTACCACAGCAAATAGAATTAGGGCCAGTCTTACACCCATTTGACATAACCAAATATCAGTAGCCGTACCGAAACAACACGACGCGAGAGCAGAAAAATCAATTGGCTTGCACCAGTCCGTAACGAAGATATTGGATATTGAAGCAGCATATCAAATTTAAACATCCAAACGTAAGATTTTGCCAAGAATAACATCATGAGTTTCAAATTTGACACGTAAAACAAAGCAAAAGTAAAATTTAATATGCTACCGACGTCAAAGTATTTCTCTCAAGGTTATAATTTTGAACGATTTAATAATTAATTAGCAATAAGTCAAAAAAAACAATTCCGCCTGAAGTCCCTTCGGGGGCTACTGCCGGTCCCAAGCCCAGATAAAGGAGGAGAGTTGGGCATGGGGTTAGAGTCCCCATACCGTAGAAAACTAACCCGCTAAAAAAACGCTAACCAAAAGAATTATTCAAACCTTTTAAACTCTGCCCTGGGAGTCAGAAGGTCTTCATTTAGAAGAATTATGACGCCTCATGATGAAAGCCGAATTCCTTCGGAAGTTACGAGGTCGATGCTCCTCCTGACAACCAGAGCAACCATTTATTTAGGTACATTGAATGTTTGTACAATGTGGGACACCGGGAGAGCCTTCCAAATTGCTGCAGAAATGAGGAGATACAACCTAGAGGTGTTTGGGATCAGTGAAATACATTGGACGCAAGTTGGACAACAGCGACTAACTTCAGGAGTGCTTCTGTTATACTCCGGCCATGAAGAAGAAAATGCTCCACATACACAGGAAGTTGCATTGATGCTGTCCAAACAAGCACAAAATGCACTTATAGGATGGAAATCTCATGGACCAAGGATCATCAAAGCCTCCTTCAAAACGAAGAAAGAGGACATTTCAATGAACATCATTCAATGCTATGCACTGGACAATGAGGCGGGCAATATCACAAATGTTCAATACGGCCTTTATCCAGGATACTAACATACTCAACGAATTCAAGATAGTCCTCAGCAACGAGTTCCAGGCCTTTCATGATCTACTCAATGGAGAAGAAACTTCTATGGAAAACAACTGAAAAGGGATAAAAGATGCATTCACTTCAACATGTCATGAGGTCCTGGACCACAAGAAGCACCATCACAAGGAATGGATCACTGTTGATATATTGGATAAGATCCAAGAAAGGAGGGACAAGAAGGCAGCAATCAATATCAGCCGAACAAGATCAGAAAAAGCCAAGGCACAAGCTGAATACACAGAACTAAACAAGCAGGTGAGAAGGAGCATCAGAACTGACAAACGTAAATATGTGGAGGATATAGCAATGACGACGGAAAAGGCTGTAAGAGAAGGAAAAATGAGAGGACTGTATGACATAAAAAAGAAACTCTCTGAAAATCGCTGCAAACCAGAACGACCAGTGAAAAGAAAAGAGGGTAATGTAGTCACCAACATCGAAGAACAGCGAAACAGGTGGGTAGAACACTTCAAAGAACTCTTGAATCGACCAGCTCCACTGAAACCACCCAACATCGAAGCAGCACCCACGGACCTCCCAATCAATGTTGGCCCACCAACAATTGATGAGACTAGTATGGCCATCAGACAAATCAAGAGTGTCAAAGCAGCAGGACCAGACAACATTCCAGTAGAGGCACTAAAAGCAGACGTAGCGGCAAGTGCAAGGATACTCCACATTCTCTTCAATAAGATTTGGGATGAGAAACAAGTACCAAAAGACTGGAAAGAAGGACTTCTGATCAAAATGCTAAAGAAAGGAGATCTCAGCAAGTGTGATAACTACAGGGACATCACTCTTCTCTCAATACCGGAAAAAGTCTTCAATAGGGTATTGTTAAACAGAATGAAGAACTGCGTAGACGCCCAACTTCGTGACCAAAAGGCAGGATTCCGTAAGGATAGATCGTGTACAGACCAAATCGCAACACTACGGATCATTGTGGAACAATCGATTGGATGGAATTCATCACTCTACATCAACTTCATTGACTACGAGAAAGCATTTGATAGCGTGGACAGGACAACACTACGGAAGCTTCTTCGACACTACGGCGTACCTGAGAAGATAGTCACTATCATACGGAATTTCTATGATGAATTACACTGCAAAATCGTGCATGGAGGACAATTGACAAAGTCGTTCGAGGTAAAGACCGGTGTCAGGTAAGGTTGCTTACTCTCACCCTTTCTATTTCTCCTGGTGATCGACTGGATCATGAAGACGTCAACATCTGAAGGGAAGCACGGGATACAGTGGACATCTAGGATGCAGTTGGACGATCTAGACTTCGCAGATGATGTGGCCCTTCTATCCCAAACGCAACAACAAATGCAGGAGAAGACGATCAATGTGGCAGCAGCCTCAGCAGCAGCAGGTCTCAATATACACAAAGGGAAAAACAGGATTCTCCGATACAACACAGTATGCACCAATCCAGTCACAATTGACGGAGAAGATTTGGAAGATGTTGTAAGATCCATTTTGAATGCCTTGTGTGTTTGTGAAAATCCCTCCATGTATATACTTGCACTTTGTTCCTATTGATCTTCTTAGTTGTACATCGTTAACTTTTGGACTACATTTGAATTGTTAATATTTGTATTTTATTATAGTTTTTGTTTTTACCACACCTTCACTAATTCCCCATGTTTCTTCCCGAACTGCACTTATGTTGTTTTACTTTATACTAAGTCTGAGCGGCAGCCATTTTGGTTGGTTCCTGCTTTTGATTGCTTGACCTGTGTTGACTGGAATTGTGCATTTTGGTTGTGAATTGAAGCACTCTTCCAGAATTGAAAACACTCTGTGTTATAGAGCGACCAATTATTACCTTTTGAACGAATCTGTACGTGATCTATTCAGACAGGATAGAATAACATTTATTTGTGGTGATTGGTAATTTTCTTGCATCTTCTATCAACTTCTTGATTTATTGTAATTTAGATTTAATTGATTGAACAATCATTGATTGAATAGCCGGGTGATAATATTTGTTTAGGTAATGATTTACATTAAATTTATTATGAATTATAGAACCGCTAGTTACCCGATTACTTGTTCTGATTTCGACGGGAAAGGGCGCGTGTCTAAAGTCACGGGAGGCTATTCTTCAACATCCAAACCGTAGTTTGGATCCTACAGATGTAAAAACCTTTACATATTTGGGCAGCATCATTAATGAACACGGTGGATCTGATGCAGATGTGAAGGTGAGGATCGGCAAAGCAAGAGCAGCCTATTTGCAACTGAGGAACATCTGGAACTCAAAGCAACTGTCTCCCAACCAACATCGAGGTCAGGATTTTCAATACAAATGTCAAGACAGTTCTACTGTATGAGGCGGAAACCTGGAGAACTACGAAAGCCATCATCCAGAAAATACAGGTGTTTATTAACAGTTGTCTACGCAAAATACTTCAGATCCGTTGGCCGGACACTATTAGCAACAACGTACTGTGGGAGAGAACAAACCAGATCCCAGCGGAGGAAGAAATCAGGAAGAAGTGCTGAAAGTGTATAGGACACACATTGAGGAAAGCACATAACTGAGTCACAAGACAAGCCCTCACATGAAATCCTGAAGACCAAAGAACACATTACGCCGGGAAATAGAGATAGACATGAGAAAAATGAACAAGAATTAGATGGAACTAGAAAAGAAAGCCCAGGACAGAGTTGGTTGGAGAATGCTGGTCGGCGGCTTATGCTCGATTGGGAGTAACAGGCGTAAGTCAGTCAGTAAGGTAGATAAAGGTAAATATCCCATATTATAATGGTATATTGTGATATTGCAGTCAACTAATTCTACAGTACTATATCTGTATAGGTTAATTCCTCTCTATCTGACTTCAATAAATAATATCCAGTTGACTGAGTATTTACTCAGGCCAAATCTCCTAGTATTATTATGAATTCACTCGAGTTTATTCAAAAGCCATAACACCAGTTGTAAAGATAGTATATTGTTAAGAATTAGATGGATGGAGCTAGAAAAGAAGGCCCAGGACAGAGTGGCTTGGAGAATGCTGGTCGGCGTCCTATGCTCCTTTAGGAGTAACAGGCGTAAGTAAGTAAGTAAGTCAAAAAACAGTATGAATCATGCAGAAGTTCATAGCAATAATGCCACAGGTAATGGAGGAAACAAACGCCTTCAGTTGACGATTGGCTTCAAGCTACCTGATCCAAAGTAGTGACAGTATATGGTTCGTTAAATGTTCAGAAGAGGTACAGAAAAGCATATGTTTGTGTGAAGAAAACCGGAACCCTCACCCACACAAAAGAAATATTTGAAGAGTATTTACTAGTTCTCACAATGGAGATATCTCAGCCGACCCAGGGCCTGTTGAAATATATCTATAGACAAAAGCCTTCACACTTTACAATCACTTGTGGTACCAATTAGACTGTACACAATCCATTGTAAAAGTCCACCCCAAGAAAACAGCCTTCAAGCATAAAACTACAAATCTCCAGGATGTGATCACACAAATTGACTAACAGAGATAATGACATATAGTTGAAAGTTCTCCCTTTATTGCCGTAAGAATGTTGGCAAACACCGTGTTCCAACCTTCAAAATGTATATAGCTCACAGAAGGGTCGAAAGATTTAGTATGATGATGAAAACGTTGTCCGTTAGTTTGATGAATAGAATGCATAGAGACGTCTGGTGTGAGTCGACGAGGTTTAGCTGAGAAATAGCTACCCAATAGGCCAAGTCTTGGACTCAGTCAATTGGTTAGTATACATGGACCTGTAGCGTGGAGTCGAGTCACGGTTGACTATGAACACCACTACAAGAAGAGCGCGTACCAGAAAGTCAGAAGGCAGATGAAGGTTGTAACAAGGTTTATTCGTTGGCGATCTCGTGGTATCGAAAGTATACCGAGATCGTGCCAAAGGAAATACAAGCGGAACCAATGGGCAAACGTGTGAGCGTACAAGGCCACAGTCAACGGAAGAATAATGGAGGAGTAATGGATGTCTTTAGTACAGTTAAACAAACAAGCACAGTAAAACAATCACTGGTACAATTGGTTATAATAATGATTGTTTCCATTAAACCCATCACATTCTCTTGATAAAAGTAGGTCACTACAGACCATTAGGCCTTGGCAGTAAACCAATTCAGATTTCATTTGGACACTCAAGTTCAGTTTCCTAAATATTCATAATTTATCATTGGGAAAAACAAGGTTTTAAATGATTTATCTCAGAAAAAATCGTTTTTTATCTTAACAGCATTCGTCACGGTCGATGAAACATAAATGCCGTATATGTCCAAACGCATCATTGTAGGAACGAATAGTTGGAATATGGAGATAACAATAACCCTTCAAACGAGAACAAATTTGCTGGACTAAAACTACGAATTAGGAAGATAATTATTTATGTCAAATTTGTATGTTATTCCACGCTGTTTGTATTTAGGACATTAAGGTGGTACTGAAGATTACAAAGTCTAGTTAAATCAGTAATAATGATGAAATCAATCATGGAACAATTTTGTGTTGTATATTGTTACAATTGCCCAAAGACAAGGTCTTTATACTGTTTGCAATGCTCTGCACAAATTAGAAGTTCTGAGTGTACGAGCTTCCACCAGTATTCTAGCTTAGTGATTTAAACAGACTGAAATAGACAGACGCATATAGTAGTAGATACGTAGACTGTCAAAAATATACATAAGTTAAAATCTCATTTTCAGTCAAAATTGAGAGAATACGTACACATACGTAAGTAAGCTGATTGCTCCACTAGATAATTAAAAGTGGTTGGCATTAAAGACACAAAGAGATGGATTAGTAATGTGAATGGCGAAACATCCTCTTTTTGTCTTTTTGTAAGAACTCCGAAACAAAATTTTGTTGGTTAGCTATCCTATAAGGACGACATGCATATTTAATCCTGCCATAACTGAGATTTGATCAGCCATCTCCTTCTGATCGTAAAGCAGCAAAGAGATGTATTGAGATATATTGTGATGGATTTCATGGAGGTGGTAGGTAGTAAGAAGATCTACAACACCGACAATAAAATGATAGAACACAAAGCTAGCTTTTGTCAAGAAATTGGTGCATTGCTTAATCACACTGTAATCCGCTCGTTTGACTACCACAACGTTACAGTATTCATAACACCGGAAAATAAATTGTTGTAACTTATGAACGATTGTTGTGTACATTGCTATACAGTTATTATTTTCCTCTTTTGATTGATAGGTAGACTTTGTTTTTTCCCAGTGATTACCATGTCTTCTTGAGTATGAAGTAGTTACGGAGGCAAATTGCTCTTTCGTTTTCATTACCACAAGAAGATCTGATCTCTCTTGGTCTTCTCACGTTTTATTGTTATCGAAGAAGGTTTTCCGTCTGAATTACTACATAAAGAGGTTGCATGCTCTTGGGATTACTCGTCATTTACTCTTACAATTTTTCAATTCTTGCATATTTCCTATTATTCTTTACTGTTCTCCATTATTCTTTCCCGGGCTTTTGAGAAAAGACTTTGCTGTATTGCGGAGAGTGATGAAGGCAGTTAGCAAGATGTGTGGTGAATCTTTCGAGGTCATAATTAATATGGTTGTGGATAGAAATTTAAAATCATGCAAACTCCTGGCAGGTGTTATTTTATCAGATACTAACCATCCCCTTCACTCATATCTTTCTCCTTGTATATCTTCTGGTAGAACGAGACGTAATTACATTAAAGTCAAAGCACTCAAGCAAAAGTATAAAAGTTCTATAATACCCAGCAAATTTACTCTGTGACGAACAGGTTGTTAGAGTTAACTTAGTCAATAACCTGCATTCTTAACATGTCTCTAATTTGAAAAGTTGTACAGTTTTTCAGATTTTTTAAAACGTCTTTTTCTTTTTTTGTCTTTGTTTCTCTTTTTTTTTGTATAAGAAATTTGTTGGAATACCCTGTGCTGAGAATTCTATATTGTACCAAAATATAATATTGAATAATGCCATTAAGAATAATACCATATATTTTTATGTTCAATGGCTATTAGATCATGTGCTACCTGTTATTCTTGCACTTTTTCTACTGTATTAAGAAATTGCAAAACGTCGTAAAAACCAGTAACGAATATGGGTCAATATCTGGCACGAGTGATTCATTCATAATGGATAGACGTTATAGTGTTTAAATAGCTGAATCGAAAAGTGATATGATTATTTATTGATTTTGGTTTTCATAATAATGGACATTATCATTAGTTTAAATAACGAGAGGATCTTTTTTCAACGAATTTATTATCACGCTGTACAATCGTATATATATGAAAATCTTTTTGTTAAAGTACTAGTTCCGTAAGGAAATGTGAACAACCAATAACTAAGATGACGTAATAGAAAGATTATAATACTAGATTATGTAATACGAATAATAACCATAGACTTAGTAAGGAATTATAATGTGAATGTACTAAGATGATTAAAATGTTTTTGTTACAATAATTAAAGGTCATTAAAGGTCATAGAGATGTAAAATATAAATAAAATGATGTCGCGATCAGTTACAAATTAAAAAAGTGAGAATATGAGACATAAGTAAAGGGGGAAATGCAGTAATAATAATAATAATAAAGGTCAAGGTAATGATAACGATGGGACGTACTTCTTTTGTACGCATATTACAGCCGATACGTAATGGTGGTTGACTAAAATAGAACTACGGTGATCATTCAAAAACCAGCTGATTAAATTAGTTCATTAATGAAATCGGAATTATATGTAAAATAAACGACAACAATCTCTTATTTATTAAAAAAGAACAAATTGCGCAAATGATAGTGTGATAGAATGATATTACATTTAGTGTGAGACAAAATTTTATTGTTCAGACATATACATGGTGTGAGTTTCACAAATAAACGCATACTCACATACAAACAGATCATACCACTGATAAAACAATAGTACCACGACATCACCGATTGTTTGTACTGTTACTACTCAAGGTGTAAGAATGAAATAATTAACTCGATATCATGTAAGTGAACTAGATATCAAACAACTAGTTAAACATTTATATGAGTGTTGATAATATCAAAGAGATTTAAACTCATAGAGTTGATTTTCAATCGCCAAGTCGTTATCCACTGTTCTAATGAGCCCTGACAATCATTAATTTTCTCATTCTCATGACTTATTATTTCTATTGTGAACATATAGATATATCCTTTTCCATATGTTCTTAAAATTAGACTGAAGTTAATTGCTGTTGATGAGTCATAAGTAAAAGGAGATATGTTATACATATTTCGTTGTTAGATGATAAAAATTGTAATGAATCTGATCTAATAATAGAAATTAACCAGAAAGGGATATCGTGAAGATTGTACTAATTTTATAGTTGAATTCATGAGTCAGTTGCAGCTAGACCACCATGGAAAACTTGGAAGCACTGGACGGTCGTTTCGTTCTGGTATGGGACTCCTCATCAGTGCGCATCCACGACCCTGCCCCGTTAGATTCGAATCCAAGACCTGTCAGTCTTGCGTGCGAGCGCTTAACCTCTTGACCACTTAGCTTGCCGGCATCCAGCGGTGTTGATGTCTAACTTCAACTAATCCTCAATATCGCGGACTTGTTGAAGTGAGAAATTAATCACTTTAATCATAAATAAGGAAAACGGGAATTTTAAAACGCGTACATTAAAAACAGTATAATTCATTTTTGTATTGGTTGCTTGAATCTCCCCATTGATGGATAGGTATACAATCTATCAGTCTCTTATTGGCATATTTGCATCCTACGCGGATCACCTCAATATAGCTTTAAGTCAGAAGCATTATAGGAAGTTGACGAGTTTCGAATAAGACGAAACGCGCGTTCTGAATTCCTTTGCTAGCCACTATCACCTCTGCTTCTACATGTAGTACGTATTATGTAGACTTATATATTGCCTATTTCATTTCACAGTGTTGTGTGGCTTAGAATAAAACTTAAGGAAAGCTAGGGTAGGCCAAATCGATACACTGAGCCTTATCTTGAGGCTCCTTATAAAAGAGTCTGTGTGATACATATGGTCAGTAATTAAAATGTTCAGGTGACTTGACTTAGAATCGGTTGAAATAACACAGACAGATGTACTTTTGATTTTCTCTGAAATTTTTAAATATGAATTTAACTTCATACCCTCCCTATATGAATTCATTCCTTCTTTTTAAACAATATGTTTTATCAATTCATTTTATTTTATAATTCTCATTACCATTATGGTTTTAAATTCTTTGCTATTCCTCCTATTATTCTATCTCAATGGTCTAATGTAGCATGGTAAGAATGCGAGATGTTAATTTGTCTGTGACCATTCTAAATTTACAGATCTCTTTTAATATCCAGAATCAGGTTGATGAGTATTGTAAATACAAACATAATTTACCAATAGTTCACAAATAACATGACCATTTTTGTGTGGATACATAAGACTTTATTGTCTGTTCAATAAACAATAATATTGATTACATGAGTGAATAAGTTGCTAATGTGTTTATCTTTGTGTCTCTCTTCCTCTCTCTCTCTCTCTCTCTCTCAATATATAAAGTAACGGTAAATAAGTATCTATGAATATTTTGTACTGTTTGCATAAATTATAAAGATTAATTCATATTTAACTTCATAATAAATACATTCAATGAAGATTTAAATAATATTATAACATTTCTATATGAATTATTGTAAATCATAAGCCAATCTATATAGATCAAATAATAACATTGAATAATGTAATGAATAGTACAATTAACCAAAACAATAAACAATAGAATAAGTATCATAATCAATCAATCAATAAAAATTCACAACCAATGATAATAGAAGACAGATAATAATAATTAATTAATTAATTAATTAATAATATAGATTATTTGAAGGATTTTTTGTTTTCTTCCTTTTCTTTTTAGAAAACAAACAAACAAAATAAATAAATAAATAAATAAACACAACAAAAGCTTCCTTATTGGTTAGTGAAACAATAAGAAAATAAAATAAACACTCGGTAATAATGATTAAATAAATTACCTGATGAATTCATTCATTGAACATGTGTTCTCATTAAACAATCAACAATGTTATGATTACAATGAATGAATGAATGAATAAATAAGTAAATAAATTAATTAATTAATAAATAATTAAATAAAAACTAAATTCAATTCTCTATTATAAATAATCCATTTCTATTCACAACTATTAATTATAATTATTAAGATAAACAAATAAAAAAAGAAAAGAAAAGAAAAGAAAAAAAGAACGAATAATAATAATAATGATCTGAATTAAAGATGATCACAACTTTGATTTGATTTGGGGGTGTTTTTCTTTTTTTTTTAAAAAATAATTTCTAATGATCACAACCTTAAAATTTGATTGATTTAGAAGGTGTAAAAGATCACTGGAAAGATAATTCACGATCAAAATAAATAAATCTTTCATGTATTATTATTTATAATTAGTGTTTACAAATAAACAAACAAAAAACAATTATGTTTAGATAAATAAAATTTCAACGGTAATAAACAATCAAAATAAAAAGGCTAAAATGAAATGTTAAATAAACAGATTGGAATACATTTGAAAGAAAAAAAAAACAACAAATGGAATTATTATTATTATTATTTTCTGTTATTGTAAGCTATTTGTTTAAATGTATGCAAAGAGAAATGATTTCGTTCTTTTTTGATGGTTTTGGTGGTAATTCTTTTGAAAACTCCTTGCCAATATTATAGTGAGTGAATTACTTTCAATCAAGACTATCATTGATATTCTTTGGTATTGATTTATTTATTGAAACTATTTCCACTGGTTTATATGGGTTTAGATTGTTTGAATTAGATACAGTAGTTGTAGTTACAGTTATAGCGCTTGTTACTATTTGCATTGTTTCTAATTCTTGTATATTATCATCATTAATAACTTCTAATTTTTCACCTTTACGCGGTAATCGTGTAGTTCTAATTGATGGTCGATTAAAACGATTCCCAATACGTATTGAACCTGTCATGGATTGACGTTCTTTATAACAATGAAATAAATCATATTTCAGACGTTTTGAATCAGCTCGAAAATAAATATCTGTGATATAGGAAATACAGACACTAACTATAAAACTGATTAGCATAGCAAATGTTTTACATGGGAATCGTTGATAAAAGTCATTTGGATCATCAACAAAATAAGGATAAGCAATTAATGGTCTCAATTTCAATACACTTTCTCCACTAGTTAATCGAACAAATAAACCAATCAAATAACTGCATAACGAACCGTAAGTATTTGAAAATCTAACATATAGAACACAAATCAGTTGTGGAAACAAAATAACATAGACAAGATCTGAGCATAAATACCATAAACCATAAATTGATTGAATACTAATACCTAACCAGCATGCAAATGCTCCAATAACAAATATACTTGCACGCATTATCCATAAAACTTGTCTTTCACTAGCTTTTTGCCAAAATATCGCTTTGACAACATTTCTAGCAAACATTGATGCAGCGGATAGAACTGATGAATCTGCCGAAGACATGACAGCAGCTGATACTGCACCCAAACCAACAAATGATATCCATGGTGGACATAGATAACGTAATACTAATGGTAGAATTAATTTCATTTCTTCTGGTGTACCCGGTAATTCTGAAGTTGTATTATAATTTGTCATTGTCCAATCTGTTGATGGAAAAGAACAACAAAAAAAACGGTATTTAATCTGAAACTATTATTCTCAACTTGAAAATTGACACATCAGATTTGATAAATTAATACAATAGTTGTACAAGACATAGAACCATAATTGTCATGTGCAATCAGAAAACACTAGTCAGTTGCTCATACAGAATTGAGTAAAGCAAAGCTTGAGTCTTTTTAAAGTCAATCTCTTATGTACGGTGGTACTTCTGCTATATTTCGAGAACAAGCGGGCTTATAGGAAATTTATTTTTATTAACAATATATTAATTTACAAGGAATTACTCTTATATTGTAAACATCAAACTGACAAATTTATCTTTCCATTTTCCTGAAGCTATCTTAACTAGTGTTAAAGCAATTAGTGGGAGGGATTGAATTCAGATATTTTCTTTGTGAGTGTCTCCAACTAGAAAACATAATATTGGTCACTAATTACTGATAATTGATATGTGAATATCTTAATTCTATAATGGGTCGCTCGTGACCTGAGTGAATCCATGATGGTCAATTTCCTCGAGAGTTCCAAGATGCCTTGCTCATAAGTCCCAGACAATATAAAATTTAGGTTCCAGGGTTCTTCCTGTCTCAAACTACATATTATTTTGAAGAACTTTTAAATAGCTCGTTTTTGGTAGGTAGTTTTTATGTCAAGTTGGTCAACCCGATATTTGTGTGGATAGTCTTATTCAACTAGCCTAGCAGACCTCTCAATTTAATAGAAAATGAGATTACTTTAAAGGTTTTCAACTGATGGATAGATAGATATAATTATTATCTTCGTAATATAATGATGATAAAATCTTAGTGTCAATCGATAAGCGAATTTAGATGTTTGCACTAAATATTATACAATTACTCAACTTAATGTTACAACCAAATAAATATGACTGATATTTAAATTTGAAAGTTTACCCGCTGAACAGTATTAGGAGAAAAATTCAACCCAACTGGTAAAACAAACTATAATGTTCATCATTATCAAAGATTGGGAACATTTGGGATCTTAGGATAGAGTGAGATAGACTTTTATGTTTGTATTTCTAATGTATTATACCATGGCGAATTTCAACCACAGTGTTGTATAGTGAGCTAGTCAGTTCCGAAAAGCGTGTATGTCATATTTGCCGACTGATGGTTCTCTTCATTAAGTAAGCATACTAGAATTAATAGGAACCCTTTAACTCTAAAATATATATCGACAAATATCTTATTTAACCATTTGATTATTATTTACATAAAATCATTTTGCAGTCATGATAATCAACTATATACAATATTATGACTTTAAATTCATTTACTTTATCAGAATAAATTTCCATAGGAATAAGCTTATGCATAATTAGACCAATTTAATTGAGGTCGGCTTCTGAGTTATTATTTTATGATGTTGATTTACTGCCATCCTGCTGACCTTCACTTGAATTGATTGGATAAACGCATACATTTATAAATTGTATAGATGTAATCACTTTTATTACTATGTGAAGCATCTCATACTTCTATGTCAGTCATTTGTAATGAAGTTAATAATATCCGCATCATCCTTACAAAGTGTTTTAAATGATTCACTGTTATCGTGGATGCGCACTGCTGCAGACTCACATACTAGGACGAAACGGCCATCCAGTGCTTCCAGGTTTTCCATAGTGGTCTAGCTTTAATTGACTCATGAACTCAACTATTGAAATTACTAAAATCTCCACAGAACCCTTTTATGATATTAACTCATCCAGTCAGTCAGTTTAAAAGGATTCTATCGTCAAAATGAACAACAAGTCATTTTGTAAATTATTGTACACTCAAGTAAAACTCGATGTTTTCTGAACAAAATAGCATCTCTACGAAAATATTTAGCTGAATAATCTTCATAACCCCATACTGATAATTACTATGTGCTCACTAGTGACTAGCTTCGTGAGAGAATTCTCAAAGTTCTAGTGGAGTTCAACCGGATCTGTTGTAACGTAGTAACTCACTGAAGACATTGGAAGATGGTCGCGTAATTTTGTGGATTGGTTGAAGTTAGACATTAACATCGTTGAATGTCGGCCGGCCCAGTGGTCCAGAGGTTCAGTCTTCGCGCGTGGGACCGAAGGCTCTGGATTCGAATCCCATGAGCGAAATCGTGGATGTGCACTAATAAGGAGTCCCACGATAGGACAAAACGGTCGTCCAGTGCTTCCAGGTTTTCAATGGTAGTCTATCATCAATTAGTTCATGGTCTCAGTCAAAAAGAATAATAATTACCCATTTCACAGGGTCTATTTCAAATAATTTAATGAATGAAAGAATTTTTAAAAAAAGCTTAGTACCAATTCTTTGTTCAACGCTTTTAAAAAAAATGAACGATACAGTTTTTCCTTGAGAATCCAATTAACAACTCAGTATAAATGAAGACTTTGTTTAAAGGAAAATGAAAGTACTAATGAGGAAGCCGAATTTGTAGTGCATAAGCAGTGTATTTCTAGTAAAGTTTCATTTCCTTCATTGATTAATCTAATTAAGTCACTGCTTTTTAATTGCACAGTATAATTTTAGTTTCTTCTTATATTAGCGATAGTGAATTTAATTAAATTTAGAAAGTTTTCTGAAATTATTAGTATAGGGTTGTGGAGATTATTAAGTTTTTGATTGAGATCATAAACCGATTGATGTTATACCATCATTGAAAACCTGGAAGCACTGGACCACCGTTTCGTCCTATTAAGGGGCTCCTCAGCAGTGAGCATCCACGTTCCCGCTCGAGGGATCCGTCCACTGTTTCCAGGTTTTCAATGGTTGTCCAACATCATTTGATTCATGATTTCTGAAATTAGTTTATATTCATGATAATTAAGTAAAGCAACTATTTATTTATTTTATCATTTAGCTAGCTTGTTCTGAATTAATGAAAACATATTTTATTATTATTATCATCATTATTATTACCAAAATTATTATTCACTAAGGTATTTTTTGGAATATAGTTCACAATCACAGAAATACAACTGACAATCAGATAGAACTAGACAGTTATTGAGACATATTTTAAGACTTTTAAGCAATGCACATGTATGCATAAACACTGAAGAGATTGAACACAGTATACTAAGTCATTAACTCCATGACGAAAAAAATTTTTGTCACTATATCAGTTTCTTTATAAAACTATGAAAATAGTATGTTGATTAAAGTTTGTCTTCAAGATAAGTTTACATTAAAGAATCTGGGCTAAATACAGTCATTCAATGACAACAATTCTTAAAGATTGATTATTGGGTTCTAAAGGGATCATAAGGGCTATGGAACTTGAAGACAGCTTGATTCAGTTAAATGTGTCTGCTATTGGACAGTACTCATACTGAGGTGAAAGGAGTACCCATTGCTCAATATGATTTATTATGAAATAGTTAATCAATGAAGAGCACATATGAAATTTTGCTGAGTAAATGTAATATGAATTTAAGTATATACTAAGTAAATATTCACATACTTGTACTTGCTCCAACAGCTCCAATTAAAACTGAAGGAATTGCCATAGCAAAACATCCGACTGAAGCTACAAAGCTTAAAATACGTGCCTGATTTGCAGTTTTTGAAGATAGTACACGCTGGTTTGATTGATAAGAAAAAAACTATCATAAGTTATGAGCTTTCAATATACAGTGAATATTTATTATCCATACAATAACACAATATAATTTGCGGTGATATTGCACATTTAGTACTTAGCAATAAGTGAAATATTGATATTGATTAATTATTCAGACAAAGATTACTAGAGTTATGTGATAACAACGTTGGATGCTAGCCGGCTCAGTGGTCTAGTGGTTAAGCGCTCGCGTGCGAGACTGATACGTCCTGGGTTCGAATCTCGTGGGGCGGGATCGTGGATGCGCAGTACTGAGGAGTCCCAAAATAAGACGGAACGGCCGTCCAGTGCATCCAGATTTTCCATGGTGGTTTAGCTTCAATTGACTCATGATCTCAACCACCGAAATTACTACAATCTCAACAAAACCCCTTCTGATAGTGTTTATGAATACATATATTGGTTTTGAATTCTCAAGATTTTATTAACTTTTCACAAACCACAAAGGTTGAGTTAAGGTCAGTGTTATAACGTGTTCGAACTATATGTTTAGCAGTAGAAATTGGGTGTTTATCATCTGTTATTATTGGGTCATTTGATTTTATTTGTTTCTGTAACTATTTTGACATATGTTTAAAGACTCTAACTTACAAATCTCGACTACTCCTTATGCATGTGTGGCAGCACACATGTGTAAAGTTTTCATACCTACAGTTTTCTTAACAAGTATATGTGTGATCATATTGATAGAAATGCACTGTGCTAGTGTATAACTTGGTTCTTTTTAAATTTATGAAAGGAACTAATTATTTTAGACATTCTACATTGATAAATAGTGGCTAGCAGTGGAATTGAGGACGCGCGTTTCGTCCTATTTGGCACTCGATGTACCTGTATCTGAGACTTGATGTTCACTCCGGGATGAAACGTGCGTCCTGGATTCCACTGCTAGCCACTATCCATCTTTGCTTACAAAGTTTGTGAATTAAGCTATATCGAGGCAATCCGCACAGGATGCACATATGCCAACAAGAGACTGATCAATTGCAGTTCTAAATAACGATGAGAAGATACAGGTAATACAACACCAAGTGAATTATTTATTGGTTTATCTTTTACATTAATTTACGGTGAGGGAAAGTTGAATTATCTAACATTAGTATTAATTGTATTACTATGACTCTAACTGTAAAGCTATACTCAGTATTTTTTAAACAATAAAGCAGTGAGTTGCTTAAACACCAACAACTGTGAATATGGGAAACAGTTCGAAAATAAATTTAACCTACAATTTCATCAAGCTTTTCCATACATGTTAAATATTTACCGAAAAAATACTGCATGAGAGGTTAGTTGTTCCATGTTGAAATTCTATTCTGTCTTCCTAATAAGTACTTTAAGCAAACCTAGTAAATTAATTGATGAAGTGATAAAACTTTCATGAACCATATTTTCCTATTATATTAATTTCAGTTTTATACATTCTGGCATAACAAGGTAACGAAAAACCATGAACTTCTGGATCATTTATTCGAAAGAAATGCTGATAAAGAAGATATTAAGGAGGACAAACTTGCATTTGGTTGGAATAATAGATGTTTGCTTAAAACCATTAACCTAAAGCAGTTCATAATCTAGCTTTAAAATCCATTACAGCGTAGTTTTGTACCATTCATGTTGTTTAATTCTATTTGTATTAAATAGTCGTTAAAATACAATGTAAAGAAAGTCCTTAACCTTAGTTTCGTCTTATTTGGAACTCGTTAGCAAGTTGTATTTGTAAGAATGAAAAAATCAATATTCCTGTCCTTAATGCAACATAAAGATAACTTCGAACGAATTGAACCACGATGTATGGTCTTTAAATTACCAAACAAACAGTAACTTGTATATTATATCGTATATATGTTGTAATATAGCATATTGTTGATAAATTCAAACTGTAAATACTTTACAAGCTAGAAATACTAGAGAAATTACCTGAAAATAAACTTGCCAAGGTATACCACCAAAAATTAACATCAATAAGTTGTCCACATAAAAGAAGCTATCCATTGGATCAACACTACCTTTCCATTTATCCCATGTTTGTGTAATTGGCACTGTTGCTTCATTAACCATAGCGAATGGTATAGAAATCCACTGAGATTATAATAAAAAAACGGTTTTCAAAAAATGAAACCAGAAAGTCTACATTCTTCATATTTTAAATTAATAAAAAGTTAAAAATGTGGAGATAAACAAATGAATTGTTTTACGACTGGGAGTACATTTGATTGGTATTGAAAATATCAACATAATGTTGTTGCTGATTTGTGGTTGTTACTCAATAATAATAGTTTAGGTGGAGTGATTTTATAATGGTTAGCTTCCAAATGCACTGGTACGGACGAGAGTGGAGAGAGTCAGCTCTCCCTCTCCAAATGCTCTCACATGACCACGTGCATACAACTACTGTCACAGAAGTCCTACTCACCGACTTCTCGTCACGGCGGTGGTGTTGTTTACGAAATTGAGAGGACGGAAAGCGAATGTCCGTCCCTTTAACCGGGTTGGTGGACACGGAGAGTCCACCTAGGGGAGTTGGGAAACCCTGATTCTAAACCAATTGTGCATATGGGCTCCAGTATCCTGTAGGAATAAATGATGTATGGACCACTGCCTTGTGGATCAGACCTTTAGGTCGAAGGCTCCGGGTGTGGCCCCCTATGGATAACACAATCAAGTGGTATGCTTTGAGATGGTTTATGGAATTTATATTGATAAGTATTGACCGGTAGAGTCTAGACGAGTAATGACTGACATACTCGTCAGTAGTAGCTTTAACGATGGTCACGCTTTATTCTGAACTGATTGAAGTTGGAAATAAGTAGCATTTGAAGCTAAGACATCGGTCCTTATGGATAAGTTCTAGCAGTAAAAGTAATAGCGGTCACAGTTTCAATATTTTGGTGCTTAAAGCTGATTAATCCAAGACCAAAACCAAACAGTTGTATGGTGGTTCCTGGTTTTTAGTAGTTTTTTAAATACGATCGATACCCAATAGCCATCATCTAACTGATAATCATGTAGGACATTAAATCCAGAAAAGACACTGAGGACAGTTACGCACTTCGTAAATCTTACGAGATTAAATGAAAGTATAAATATTTGACTTCATTTTAAAGCGTTCAATCACCACCTTGGTTGAATGGCTCAAATTCAGACAGTTTACTTAGTTTGCAGAAGTTGAATAAATACTATTACGTGATAGAAAAAAGTGGGTTATCACCCAGTAAACAAAATTTCGATTTTCCATAATGTAATAAGAAGACAGAGTTGATCTGAAAAATGTAACGAATTCGCGTTATTTATTTCGAACAATCTGACGGCACACACAATTGTCAAGACGTTCATACACAGAAATCAATGAAGGTCTTTTAAATGATAAATCCAATGATAATTAGAATAAATAATGCCATATGCAAAGAATAGAAAGGTATCATATCACTGCAGTATTAAAGATTACTAGAGTATATTCAAGGTTAGAACAAATTGGCTTTGTAAACGTGAAAGCTGTTTTAAGATTAATCCTACAACATGTTACAATCGTGAGTTCTGTTTTCAAGAATAACGTTACAGTCATCAGTTTTATGTGCAGGTGGGCTTTCTTAAGACTGATCGACATACAGGTCCATCAACGTTTCGACTCAAACGTATGCGTAAGAAAGACGTCTGAATATTGCTTTACTCCTCAAAAGTTAGTACGATATCATGTTGCACGTAATTGAGTCTATCTATTAATATAGCAACACTGAACTCCTTATCACAAATGGTGAAGATATCATCAACGTACCTCTTTTACAACATTACCTTGTGAATGAGATCACCTGTCCTACTTCCAACATGTGATGCATAAACATGAGCTAAGATAGGCTAAAAAACTATTCAGAGCACCATTATCAACTTGTCAAAAATGTTGTTCACGGACAACGTTCATTTCACGTTTGTAGGCGAATATTTTCGGCAAGTTAGTCTATTGGAATCCCACCTTGGTAACGAGACTAATGACCATAAGATTAATATTAAATTGATATTTAAAATTTATAAATGGGTGTAATAGTTATTTGGTATCTAAATCCCGTCTTAATTTTGTTTCGAAAAGGATTTCATACCCCGCTACCTTATAAAGTAGAGTCAAATAGCATGATTTTGAAAGAGACTGAAAACAATCACCTGAAAAACATATAAAGACTACGACATTGATTGTCACGATTGCCCACGATTCTACTAAGACCGATTCGCATGAATGTGTCAATAAATAAATAGGAAGCAGTTATGGATTATGTACCTAAATGGTTTTATGATCAGTTAGCTTTAAATTCTCCGATAAACGCAAAGAGTGATAGCAAAACAAAAATTCCTATCTTTCCCACATTACACTATTTTTCTATACTTTATTTCTAATTATCACTTCATGTTGAATAAACTTAAGTTTAAAGGACTTCTATTAGTTTTCAAATATGATTATAAATTATTGATTGAGATCATGAACCAATTAATGTTAGACCACCATTGAAAACCTGGAAGCACTGGACCACCACTTCGTTCTATCGTGGGGCTCCTCAGCAGTGCGCACCCATGATCCCACTCATGGGATTCGAGCCAAGGGCCTTCAGTCTCGCGCGCGAACGCTTAACCTACTAGACCACTGAGCCGGCCGGTATCCAACGGTGTTGATTGTCTAACCTCAACCAATCCACGAGACTGCGCGACCGTCTTCCATTTTACTGAGGTAGATACCTATCTATACCTCCACTGGTAACAGCTTCTCACCAGAACTCCGAGAATTCCCTCACGAAGCTAGTCACGAGTGAGCACATGGATTGGTTGAGGTTAGACATTAACACCGTTGGATACCGGCCGGCTCAGTGGTCTAGTAGGTTAAGCGTTCGCGCGCGAGACTGAAGGCCCTTGGCTCGAATCCCATGAGTGGGATCATGGGTGCGCACTGCTGAGGAGCCCCACGATAGAACGAAGTGGTGGTCCAGTGCTTCCAGGTTTTCAATGGTGGTCTAACATTAATTGGTTCATGATCTCAATCAATACCTATTTAAAATTTGTCTATTAGGTTTGTGTAAATTACAAATTACTTAACCAATAATCTAAAATATTTCATGCAAAGTAAGACAAATAACAAACTAGAACTTACCAAGCCAAGGAATATACAGAATAACTGCACAACATCTGTATATGCAACGGAATATAATCCACCAAATAATGTATAAACCAACGCAATACATGCTGATAGAATGATTGAAGTTTTCTGATCTAAATCGACTATCACACCTAATGTAGCTCCTACAGTTAAAATAAAAATCATACTCAATGTATATTGATGTGTATAACGTTTATATTTAAATATGAAAATATTTTGTTTATTTGAATGGTTGTTTCGACGATTAGTTTGATCAAAAGACCAAAATTTGCAATGAAAATAAACCAGTTATCGAATGATCCCTGGTTAGGAGTGATCATTTTCAAATATAAGGAATTTGTAATTTCAATTGATTCTTCTAATAAATTATGTTGTTTACTGGTTTAATGGTCAGATGTTTATAGCAATAGAATGGGGATAATTATTTTCGTTGAGTTTCAAATTAGCCTCGATAACTATATAATGTAGTTACTGAAATCATTCATCTTCGCTTTTGCTACCCTAATGAGTTCGATAAGACTAGAAGAAAAACAGACTTATCGGTAATAACGAAGAGGTTGATTAATGACTGCCACTGGTCTCATAATTACTTACCGAGTGCAGATAGAATAGCTGCTGTCCAGAATACTTCACCAAGTAATGCTGGAATAAAAAGCAGACCGCACATGCGCTCACCATATTTATTTTGAAATGGATCAAGCATTGTAACATAACCCAATGTACGCATTCGATTAGCGAAGAATAAACCACCTAATTGACAAAGATCAGAGTATTATTAACAATGTATATGGTGTTTAAAGTACGAACTATAAACTAGAACCATCTAACATATTTAGTATTACAAAACTTTTATTAGCATCATTTGAACTAGACGAGTTATTTTCAGTACAACTTACCTATCAAATAGATATTTTTATAATCACTAGCATCCTGAAGGTTTTAAACATGTTGCCTATAATGATCACTTTGTTGTGAAAGTTGACATGCTTGTATGGAAACACACATAGCAGCTCACGTACAATTGAGTTTGTTTACATTTAAGCCCTTTTGTTAACTTATTTAATGGACAGCGACACTCGTACAATGACAACTTATCTTACTATTGTACCTTTATTATTGTTACACTTGTATGAATATGTATGCTTGAGCATTGATTTCTGCCTACGCATATATTCATTCATTCTGCCAGCCGAACTGTTAGTCGCTCAGTTGATTCGATGATTCATTCATTTCACTATGCAAATATAATATGTACATCTTAATCCTGTTCACACTCACTCTCTCATTTGACTTGCACGCTAACTCGCTTACTCGCTTGATTTTCGTGGACTGGATGAAGTTAAACATTAACATCGTTCGATGCCGGCTCAGTGGTCCAACGGTTAAGCGCTCGCGCGCGCTTGACGGGGTGGGATCGTGGATGCACACTGCCGAGGAGTCCCATACTAGGACGAAACGGCCGTTCAGTTCTTCCAGGTTTTCCATGGTGGTCTAGCTTCAATTGACTCATGATTTCAACTAGTAAATGTCTAAAATCTCCACAAAACCCCTTCTCATAAGAAAATAATGTTAGAACTATCATTTCTTACATCGAATAGCCTCACAGAAAACCTTGGTAATACAAAATGAATCCTAGAATGATCGCAGATTGCATATTTTATGCATGAGCAATATTAACTAAACAATATATACTCCAACCTTCTAGTGTCCCTTTTCATATCAAACGTTCATGATTCAATGTGAGAAGGACAGTTTAACGCATTAAGTTTATCGACTTGTTGCGTACATTCAAGCACCGAACGAGTTCACAAGCGACATGGATTTTTGGTGCCTAACAAAAAGAGAACTTTAAAACAATATTCTGGTGTTGAGTATTTTTGATTGATGACATTCAACTTCAACTGACAAGTTTCTTAGAATATTCTTAAAAGTTCAACTAAACAGTTCTAAGCCAAGGAGAATCAAGTAAGGACTTTCAAACTGTCTATTAAGAACAGTGGTTTTAATTGTTTTATACGAATTCACTTACCCACTACTAAACTTAGCGCATATCCAACTGGAGCTTGACACCAAACGAGACCTTGAGTTGGATTATAAGTGTTCTCAGCCGTTCCATTTATGTAGCCGCCACCTACCCATGTAGCTAAAATAATTCCATAATCATATAGACGTATAATCATGACTGATTTTAAAAAATATCATAATACTTAGATAAAATATTTACATATGGGAACTCGTTAGTGTAAACAGTAGTAAAAACAACAATAATTGTAAGTAGTAAAATAATAGTAGGATACAAGTCAACGAACGGAAAACTCTATATCAAGTTCAAATGATAAGGTTTTTTTTAATAATCCTAGCTAACTTATCAACGGTAGCGACAATTTGTGTAACATTTATAACGATATCACACTAAATCTTGCTTTAGAGAGGGAATGAAAATTTGAGGAGTTTCAATAAGTGGTCATACGATTCACCATGAGTTTCCAAACGGTTTGTATCTAGTATCATCTGCAGTTATTTGACATAGATTTCCTAAAAATAACCAAATATGAAGTAACATGTGTTGTGAAACTCAAGTAAACACACACACACACACCGAACAAATTGCTTACACAGAACATATACTTAGTAATACTTTAATCTATTTTAATCTTTTATTTTAGTTTATTATTGAGACAAACCAACTTCTCTATTCCTTCTCCTTTTTCTCTGCTCTATTTACGTTTTAATCTCCTACTTACTTTTATAAGAAATTGGTAATCAATAAATGTTAGTCTCTTCGAATGGCAACATAATTTTTCTTAAATAATAGAATATAATCTAATTGAAAACCAATCAGATATAGGGAAGGATATTTGATTCACTTTCTTTCATATTATTTGTTGAGTTGTTCACTTTTATAGGTCTGTAAATATCTAAGCATAAAGTACAAAAATTGCGATTGTACTAAGTTGATTTTATCAAATATTCAATAAAATAAATATTTTCTGATAGGGTTTTTTGGATATTATAGTAATTTAGTAGTTGAATTCATGAGTTAATTGAAGCTAGATCACCATGGAAAATCTGGAAGCATCGGGTTTTTTGTGAGATAGTAACTCACTCATGACAATAGTGGACGGTGACGCAATTGCGTGGATTAGTTGGATTTAGACATTAACATCGTTTGATGCTGGCCAGCTCAGTGGTCTAGAGGTTAAGCGCTCATGCGCAAGGCTGATAGGTTCTGAGTTTGAATCTCTTGAGACGAGATTGTGAATGCGCACTGCTGAGAAGTTCTATACTAAGATGAAACGGCCGTCTAGTGCTCCCAGTTTTTCCGCGGTGGTCTAGCTTCGATTGACTCATGAATTCAACTAATAAATATTTTCTGTCGAAAAATTTATACAATAGAAATTTTAGTGTTAATGTTAGCCAACAACCGACAAGTTGATTTCATGTTTTAATAGAATTAAAGATCAATGTACAGCTAACAAATTCAACGTACTACTTCATATGCTTTTTTAAATTTAAAATATCCATAAAGACTGAAATGAACTTTAAAAGTATATCAGCAACAAGTAAATTGTTAAATATTCGTTCTTCATGAAGTTTATGTATTCAACTCATATGGATCATGTTGATTGAGAAAAAATTTATAGACAAAGGGATTATGGTTATGAAACAATTGAGTGGAGAATAACATGATCTTATAACAAGAAGAATGAATCACAGTTAGTCTGTACTTAACTAAGTATTAGTTATATGCAAACTGAGAGTAGTTTTTAATTCTGAAGTTCACTTTGTCTGTATCTTTCTTTAAGCAATTAAGTTATTGGAGACAATTGGCAGGAAATCTATAATTTAGGTTTCATGCTAAGTGGCATTCATCAGAAATGCTCTTGTAAAATGTTGAGAGAGCTAATGTTTCGAGTAAGATTCGAACTTATATCACTAAGTTCGAAAATCTGAGAGGTTATCATTCAGGTATCCAGGTTAAAAAGTGCAAGTAGACTAACACAGACCAATGAGAAAGAATCTTTGATTGAATGATTTACAATCCTATGCAACTGTCTCTTTTGAAAAACATTTTTAAGGCATAAACAACAAACATTGTGAATGGGAATTATGTTTCATACACTGTAAGTCTTCTACATACGTATAAATTTATTAGAAAAAGTTATACATATATGATCATTAGTGTAACTTGTATTAAGTAACATGGTTTACTAGCGAAAAAAGATAAAATGATTTTGAACCGTACAATTTATAGATGGGACCAGAATATGTGACAAATAGGTCATAACATAATCGAAAGCAAGGGGAAAGTAGGGAATTTTATTAAGAGATTAGAAAAAAAGACCGGTAATATCATAATCATTATGAAAGATAACTGTATTAACGATATTTCCAGATAGTGTTGAAATTTCTAGAAATCGTAAATACATGATTAGTAAATTTAACAGAGGGTCTAACATTACTTGGAAATAGTAGCTAACTGACTTTTCATTCCTAATAAATGGATGATAGCCAATATATAATTCAAACACATGTTACTCAGTTTTGTATTCATTAAATTAATAATAGTTAATGATAGTCATATATGCAAGCTACTTCTTATTAGCGTCATTTACTGCTGGACCGTTATATTATTTCTCAAAGTGGTTAAGAGCTCGCGCGCGAGACCGCTAGGTCCTAGGTTCGAATCTCCTGCGGGGGATCGAGAAGTCCCACAATAGAATGAAACGGCCGTCCAGTGCTTCCAGCTTTTCCATGGTGGTCTAGCTACAATTGATTCATGATCTCAACCATTGAAATTAATATAATATCCACAAAAACCCTTCTGATATAAATTCAATTGATTATGTTCTAAATATCAAGAGATTCACAGTTGAATTTTTCTTCTAATGTTTCGACAAATGTTCACTAGGTATGAGTGATTTAATGATCTTATTTCAAATACATATAATTTGTCATTTAACATACATACCATCTGACAACTGGTTATGCCTAATTGTCTACCTTAGGTATCTAAGTACCTTCTTTGAATCGAATAAAGTCAGTTTTTTATAAAAATCTTTGCACCTTTGAATGCATGTTGTATTGCGTTACTTGAATGGATGAATAAAATAAAATAAATAACTTCCATTATCTGATTAGCATTTAAGTATTATATTTTTTGTCAAAATGATGATATAACATACAAGTTTATAAGTTAATGCTAATTTAAAATGTTTCTTTCTAAAGGGTAATCTTACTTCACTTAGTGTTATTTTACCCGTATCTTCCTATTGTTATTTAGAACTGAAATTGATCAATCTCATGTTGGCATATGTGCATCCTGTGCGGATTGCCTCAATATGACCTTAAGTCACAAGCTTTTTAAGTAAAGATGGATAGTGGCTAGCAGTGGAATCGAGGATTGCCGTTTCGTCCTATTTGTGACGCGTCAACCGTATATACCTGCATCCCAGAGTTGATGTTCACTCTGGGACCCTATTGCACAAGCTGTTGGCTATGAGGACTCAGTAGCTAAGTGTATGACGCGATGGCGTTTGAAGCGAACAGTACTGGGTTCGAGTCTCAGAGTGGACATCAACTGTGGAATGCAGATACATCCAGCTGACGAGTCCCAAATAGGACGAAAAGTGCGTCCTGGATTCCATGGCTAGCCACTATCCATCTTTGCTTAAAAATGGTAGTCTTACTATTTGATTGTATTTCATTTTAGTATAACAGAGGTCAAATCCCTTATGCATAAGGTTATAGGCCTAAAATTTAGGATACTTGGCCATTGGCTTATAAAGTAGCGAAAAAAGACTGAGGTATAAACGATTTTCTAGATTATATAAAATTGAACGAACTTCCTATTTTACTAATGATATAAATGTATCCACTACTGACCGACTTTGACAAAAAATTTTTAAAAGTTGTTTTATGAAACCATGATTGATGAAGTTCAATCGTCTCATTAGTACAATATATAACACTGAGGGGATATGATAATGGTCATGCTTATCTAGTTGAAAATGTAAAGCATTTAATCGTGAAAGATGCATCTAAAAATTTTATGCTCTCTATGGAACTTGACTATTTGTAGTTTAATCTCTAAGGTCAGTTCTACATCATACCTTTATATAAATGAATACATTTAAATAATTTATCAACTTACCTGTCATTGTAAATATACCAACTAATAAACCAATATTTCTACCAGCTAACATTACTTCTTCTGTATCAGTTCCAGAAGAATCATTAGTTTTCCCTTTACGTGCAGCCCATAATCCAACAAATAATATTAATAGATAGAATACAATGATTGCAATTAATCCAGGAATATAAATCATTGTTTAAGTGTTATGATTGTATTATCTTTTTATTATTTTATTATGATAATCATTGAAGGATGAATATTTCGATAAGAATGAGATAATGAAAGTGTGAATAAAATTTCAACAACTTTGTTCAAGTCATAAATTTTGACGTTAACTAAATAAATAAAAGAAATGATTACGTAATGTGTAATTGTTCAATTAAAATAACTTATTAGTTTTAATAAAAAATGATCCGGTACGGTCGAGAGTGGAGAGTGTCAGCTCTCCCTCTAAAAATTCTCTCACATGACCACGTGCATACAACCACTGTCACGGAAGTCCTACTCACCGACTTCTCGCCACTGCGGTGGTGTTGTTTACGAAATTGAGAGGAAGAAAAGCGAATGTCCGACGCTTTAACAGTGTTGGTGGACACGGAGAGTCCACCTGGGGAGTTGGAAAACCTTGATTCTAAACCAGTGATGCACATGGGCTTCAGTATCCTGTAGGAATAAATGGCGTATGAACCAATCATTGGTCACAGGCTACTATGGCACTGCATCTACTGATGTTGCTCCACTGCCTTGTGAATCAGACCTTTAAGGTGTGGTCCGTTAAGAAAACCATCTGCTTCGGTTTTGGCACCCGGGCAGTATCCCAGCCCTCACACAAATGAGATGATTTATGTGGCGTATATCTATTTGGTGCCTTCTTGTACCTATGTTTATATGTTTAAATAAATAAATAAATGATGATTGAACACTATACATGAATGTTATTAATTTGACAAAAATATAAATTTTGTCAATAGTTAAATATGTTGATTTTAGTAGTATAAATCATTTTAAATAAAAAAGATTATAATATGAATGTTAATCTTGATAGAAAAAAGTGAGAAAATTATGGAAATATATTTTCTTAGTAGTAAACATTGTGTTATAAAGATTTTCGAATGATAATTTGCAAATATTTGTACATTCAACAAATTTGTTATAGGCGGCACAATATTTTAACACAAACATACACAAAGCTATATGGATCTCGCTGGCTAACAATACGGAGAACCAGTTAGATCATACTTGTAATGATAACAGACTCGGTAGGACAATGAAAGACGTGAGAATCAGGAGAGGAGCTGACATAGCTTCAGATCACCACCTGGTGGTTGTCAAGATGAAATTGGAGCTAAAGAAGCACTGGACAACTGGACAAACAGCATTACAAAGGTTCATTACAGCCTTCCTTCGAGATAATAACAATCGCAACGAATTCAGGATAACTCTCAACAACAGGTTCCAACCTTACAAGACCAGCTGAAAGAAGAAGAAACGACGATGTGAGACAACTGGAAGACGATCAAATAAGCATTAGCCTCAACGTGTTAGGATGTGCTGGGCGGCAAGAAGCATCGTCATAAGGAATGGATTTCTATGGAAACCCTGGACAAGATCCTAGAAAGGAAGAACAAGAAGCCAGCAATTAACAACAGCCGAACAAGAACAGAGAAAGTCAAGGCACAAGCTGGATGCACAGAAGCCAGAAAGCAAGGGAAGAGGAGTATTACAGTGGACAAGCAGAAATACGTGAAAGTGATAGCAACGACAATGGAAAAAGCTTCAGGAGGAAAAATATGAGAACATCGCCAACATCATCCGGAATTCATACGACAAACTGCACTGAAAATTCGTGCATGGAGGATAGCTGACAGATGCATTCCAAGTGAGGACCGGTGTCAGACAAAGCTGCTTACTCTCCTCCTTTCTCTTTCTGGATTATGAAGACCTTGAAATGTGAGAGGAAACACGGAATACAATGGACAGCTCGAAATCAATTAGAAGATTTGGACTTCGCAGATAACCTGGCCCTTCTATCTCATACACACGAACAATGCAGATGAAGACCACTAGTGTAGCAGCAGTCTCTGCATCAGTAGGCCTCAACACACAGAAGAGTAAAAGCAAGATCGACTAATACAACATACAAAACACCAACTCAATCTAACTGGGTGAAGAAACTCTGGAAGATGTGGAATCTCATGTACCTGATCAGCATCATCGATGAACATGGATGATATGATGCAGACTTAAAGACAGGGATAGGCAAGATATGGGCCACAATCCTGCAATTGAGAAACATATGGAACTCAAAACAAATATCTGTCTGCCAACATCAAAATCAGAATCTTCAATAGGAACGTCGAGACAATCCGACTATGCGCAGCAAAAACTTGGAGAAGCACTACAACATTCATCAGAAAGGTACAACTATTTATAAACAATTGTCTATGCAAGATACTCAATATCCGTTGGCTGGATACCATCAATAACAGCCTACTGTGGGAGAGAACAAACCAGCTTCCAGCTGAGGAGGAAATTAGTAAAAGAAGTTGGAATTGGATAAGAGATACATTGAGGAAATCATCAAACTGCATCACGAGGCAAACATTAACTTGGAATCTTCAAGGGAAATGGAAAAGAGGAAGGCAAAAGACCACATTACATCGGGAGTTGGAAATAGACATTAAATGGATGAATAGTAACTGGTGAGAACTGGAAATGGTTGCCCAGAACAAGATCAGTTACTATGCTGGAATGTTGACTGCTTAATTCACTTTCCGAAAAGAACACGATCGATTTGTTTACCAGTGTATAATTCCAAGAAGTTTCAAGTTCAACTGTGAATGACTAGAAAAAAATGTCCTAACCAATAGGAATTTCGGAAATACTTGTCCAAATACTGTGAACTTCCTAACTGTGAACGATATTTTAACGATTAATTTATATCAGATGGGTTTTGTGAATATTATAGTAATTTTAATGGTTAAGATCATAAGTCAGTTGAAACTAGACTCATGATCTTAACCATTGAGATTAATTTATAAATTGATATTTGATTTACAATGGTCTAATTTGATCTCTTCGTGAAGTTCCACTGTTCAAAATGATTTCTAGAACATTGAGACATTTACTGTTCAAAACTTCACTGTATAGGATAACACATATTTATTCATTTGGTGTTGTTTACTTATATCTTCCGATTGCACATGTAAATCCTGTGCGGACTGCCCAGATACTGCCTGAAGTAACAAGCTTTGTAAGCAAAGCTCTATAGTGGCTATCAGTGGAATCCAGGACGCACGTTTTGTTCTATTTAGGACCCGTCAGCTGGATGTACCTGCATCTGAGATTTGATGTTTACTCTGGGACTAGGACCAATCTTTGCTTATAACACATATTTAGTATCAACCATATCATGTTCGCAATGGTTTTAAAAGTTGCTTAAATTAAAGTCTACATTACTATGAAAAGAATAAAAAACTTTTTGAAAGCCAAAATGATTTTTGCTGAACTAAAATTCACTTTCATATTAAATTTATTATGATATTATTTATAGATAAGTGTTTCTATGAACTGAACTCTTTAGTTAGCGGGGCTGGGACGCGTCGGAATATCTGGTTTATTAGTCATTGTGTCACAGTCTTAGTTCCATTATCAGATTAGGTGAACTCGTAATCTCTTCAATCATAGCGGATGTTAGACTGTAACGAAAATCATACCTACGGTTTTTTGAACTCTCCGAGACGTTTATATGTTCATGTTAATCACATGTGTCTTTCGTTAAAATTGATTTGTTTAGCGAGTAAAATTTTTGGTTAGCTTGAAACAAAGTAATGAGTTAGGTGCAGAAATTTATTTCCGTTTTGCAGAGTCTAATTTAAACTGCCTCCACAATCAATAAGTGTTTGCCAATATATGCAAAGAAATACCTTTGATGTCAACAGATAGAATTACATATTTTTAGTGCAATGAAATACAGTGTAAACTTGACTGATCACTGAGTAGTGATCAACGTAATAGTTACTTGTCGCAATTTATGCCCCGGACTCCATCATTGTTAAACAATAACTGATGTATTCTGCATAAAAAGTATGAATAATAACGATGAAATTCATGGTAATGCAGGGAAACTGAGTATATCCGTGACATCAAATGGTAAGGTGATTGATGTCATAAGAATATATCAACCAAAAAGTTATTTAGTATTAAAAATGAGGAAGAGAGTAAATGGAAAAGAATAAATTCTTGATAATATATTGGATTATAAACATTAATAACGCTGAACATATGAATGAAAATGCACACAAATTTTGAAATATTAAAAAAAGCATTTACTTATTCTCTGGTTACATTTGATAGTGTTATTCTCTATGGATTGAATGGTTTAATGATTGTTCTGGATAATAACATCAGATCCAACTTTAAGTATATATATATCGGAATACAGGTTTATACAATAATAGGTTTATTCGCTTGTTCAGGGCGTGGTTATCATATGTCACATGTTGATTTCGAAATTTCCACACCAAATATCATCCCATCAATAGCCAATGTAGTAATGTTGACTACTTATGGTATATATTACTTATCTTATATATGTTTTTTTGGATTCAGAAAAATAATTCTGATCAATCATTCAGTAAGCTTCAACTCAAAGTTGTGATGTTAAATGTTTTAGGAAAGTTTAAGAGTGAATAAACAGTCAATTGAAATCCACACTCTTCGTTGTTGTGATATAATCAATGTGATAACGTCAGTGTATGTATGAACGACTTCAATGAAGCTCGCAACAATTTAAGGGAACGTTATTATTCATAAAAGTTAGTTAAAGAGCAAGTAATGCTCATAATAGGTCTATGGAGCGATAGGTAACAGAAATTACTACAGTAATATATTATTTCATATCAAAGCAGATCTAATGTTCACTGTCAACACAGATGAATAATTAAAAAGAGCGGAATTACTTGGAGCCTATAGTTCGTAACATATTGACATCTTTCTGATTATCTTGTCTTAGCATTATTGTAATTCATTTCATTTCACTGAAAATGCATTACTCTGATCTTGATAGCTGTCTTGTTCACTTAGAATGTTCAAAACAAAGTTGACACCTATTAAATGTGCAACGATTTCCTGTAATTTCCAGAGAAATTAAAGTGGACCTAACTCTGAAATTGTTCATCAACTGCTTTTAAGAAAGACTGATCAGATATAGTTTCTGTTCAAATTGTATATTAATATGCTACCAAGTGGCGTATTGTTTTGTTGTCTGGTTACCTTCGAATGAGTTCATTTTCCAGTTGATCCTAATGTAATGTGCTACTAAGTTTTATTATTGTAAGCGTCAAGATAAAGAAAGTCGTCGATTATAAAAATTCCTCTTTTCATCGTATAGCAACCATCTACAGTCAATTTCGATTATACTTAATTTTGGTTAAGCCCTTTTATTAACCTACTTAACAGACAATGTTGTTCGAACAATAACAATTTGCATATTTCTTTGTGCCATTATGATCACATGACAGACTTTAGCTAAAATGTTTATTGCTTAAATATCACTCCATGATTCATCCTCCTCCCCATGTGTGTATGTGCTCAAATCCTTTTAACAGCTTTTGCATTGCCTTACTGTGTCGTTATGCCATTTGACTATAAATTTGCCTATGTAATTTCTCGTGTATACATATTCGCCTCTCTGCTTCAGATGTGCTTATAGCTTTATAATCTTCGCTTATCCGCTAATAATTTGTAGTTGCCTCTTCTCATCACCTTTTGATTTCAAACACCGTTGAGATTTATGTAAATACGGTTATCGAGGTAATTGATTAACGAGGTTATGCCACTACAATGGAACTCGGTTATAGGTTTGTTGCAATATACTTTTTGTTTGTAATCAGATCAGAATTTAAATCTATTGAATGTACGATAGGCTTATCATTATGAAGATAGTAAATCTTTAAAAACACTCACAAACATACATATTCCATCACACAAAATCTTGTACTAGTTCAATGTTAATTAAGTCATCTGTGGGATTATTTTAAAGAACAAAAATAACTCCCAGTAATGTACATTGTGATAAGCAATTTCATCTGATGATCATTGGTCTTGGTTTAAATACATTACAATAATGAACTACTGAGCTACTTTGTGTTTTGAAATGTTATTTTAATAGATCATTACCATTAGTTTTGATTCGACAATCAGACTCTTATTCTCCCTTTCTTTTTGTAAATGAATTAATATTGTATTCTAACAGATAAACATGATTATTAATTCAATTTGAATGATTAAATGTTACCCACTTAAAGTAAATATAACATGTAATTAGGGATTCTAATGAATAAACTAAAATATTCCACTACACCTTCATGTATTGGTATATTATAGTAATTTTAGTAGTTGAGATTATGAGTGGATTTCGTGGATTAGTTAAAGTTAGACATTAACATAATCGGATGCCGACTCAGTGATCTAGAGGTTAAACGTTCGCGTGTGAGACCGATAGGTCCTTCTGAGGAGTCCAACAATAGGGCGAAGCGGTCATCCAGTGATTCCAGGTTTTCTATGGTGATCTAGCTTCAATGGACTGATGATCTTAAGTAATAGAATTTTATAGATATGTCACGTCATAAATTTTTATATCATCATTTTGGAGACATAATGAAACCATCAAGAGAAAATTTGTTTCCTTTGAGTTTGTGTAGTTTGTTAACCTAAATTGAATCAGATTTATGTTATATAAACTAGATCTTATTACTTTACATTTTGTAAAAATCATGATTTTTTTTTAAAAATCTATAAAACCTACAAGTATTACATAATATTTCGGTTTGGATAAATTTAGTCGATAAAATTCAATTTGAATCAGATATGATGATCATAAAACCTGATATCCAAGTGATACAGTTAGTACATGGTATTCTAAGCAAAGATGAACAGTAGATAGTAGTGGAATCCAGGACCCGCATTTCGTCCCATTTGAGACGAAGTGGATAACGCAATGGGGTTTGAAGCAAACAGTATAGGGTTCGAGTCACAGAGTAAACATCAACTCTGAGATACAAGTACATCCAGCTGACGAGTCCCAAATAGAACGAAACGTGAGTCCTACATTCCACTGCTAGTCACTATCCATCTTTGCATCGAGGCAATACTCACAGGATATACAAATGGCAACATGAGACTGACCTAAACATCAATGGAATGATTCAAATAAAACAACATCAATGATCTATTTATAATAAAGAATGAATTCTGTTAAATTTGAATGAATAACATACCTAAATGATAAATCATTCCTTTATAGAATTCATCTCAATGTATAATACAATCAATCTATAATATTTCATTATTCATTTTATTCCAGTTTCATTTCTCAATAGACTACTGACCTTAAGAAGGTTAGGAGAAATTCATTTTCCTAATCAATAAAAATCGTTGATTGGTTGAAATAAATTCTAAAATTTCATTGTGAGTTGAAATGTATTTCTATAAGAAAAAAAAATGAACGAATGAATTTGTTATTATTATTATTAATAATAATAATAAAGAGTATAGTTATTTTGTTAGTATGTTACTATGCCTATTTATTTGTTTATTGAATGAATGAATGAATGAAGGTGACTTGTGGTTCGATTTAGTTTGATCATGCAAATAAAATAAAACACGTGAGATGATGAAAGCTTCTCTTTTCGTTTTCGTTTTCGCTTTCTTTCATTTATTTTTTAGGTTATTTGCTGATTTTTCATAAGAGAGAATATAGTCAGTTCATTGAACTATAATAAATAATAAACAATAAATCATGATAGAACATAATTTTAGATCTATTTTTGTTATTGTTTGATTCTTCTTACCCTTTTGATTCTCGACTAAGAATAAAATGAAAGTTACTTAATAGAATAATAAGTAATTTAATTAATAATGTTCATTTTGTAAATAATGTAAATGGGAATAGACTTTCATTATTGAAAAAACAATAATTGCTTACAATATAAAGTGACATTGAATTCACTTGGAGTTGTTTTAATTGAATCTTCCCATTGTTATATAGGACTGCAGTTGATCAGTTTCCTGTTGGCACATGTACATCCTGAATGGATTGCCTCGATATAACCTTAATTCACAAGCGTTATAAGTGACTAGCAGTGGAATGGAGGACGCACGTTTCATCCTATTTGAGAGTTGTCGGCTGAATGTACCTGCCTCTCAGAGTTGATATTCACTCCAGGACTCGAACCCAATACCGTTTGCTTTAAACGCCATTGCGTTATCCACTTAACTACTGAGTCGTGATTGCCACTTGCTTGTGTAATGGAGCGAAGTTTAAATTCATTTGGTATTATTTGTCTGAGTCTAACCATTGATGGTATACTTTTGTTAAGAAACCAATTAAACACAAACATAAATAAAGTTAGGGTGAATCATCTATAAATTAAACTATTCACCATAAAATCATCTCAATAAGAAAATAATCATGTATTAACAAGAGGTTTTTTGAGGTAATTTTCAAATATTTAGTGGGAATTCATAACTGGTGAAACGGATAGACGATGTTAGGAGTCAGATATTTATGCATCAATGATAATAAAATGATAATAATGCTCTAGCAAGAATTGAGTAGAGTTGGACACATACATTTTTGAGTCCATATTTGACTCCCCGAAGGTTAAGCTCTTGCCACGATAAGCGAGTTTCTTGTGTTGGGTTCGCATTGTTTATATGTTGTAGAAATGACAAAACAGTTATCCAGCGTTCTTAAGCTTTCAATGTAAATATATAACTCATATCAATTAGTGGTGAAAATCAATTCATTCAATCAATTCATTAATGAAACACAATCACTATAATTAAACTAATAAGATTCGCCTTTATTACATAAGTTTGGTATATTGATTTATCAAACTGGTGGAATTTAGTTGTCGTACCGTTAACTTTTCCTCAGATATTCCTTGGTCCTGACTTTACTATAATGGTTAACAAGTCAAAGTGGTCAATATTTCGTTAATTACAGATTACCAATCACTTAATAAGATGGGATAGAATGCTAATATTCATTAATAGTAACTTTAAAAAGAAGTTTTACGGGGATCTTCTTCCGTTAACTGTTTTTAAAATAGTTTTAGGGAATCAATTCGCAATAACTTCTTATTAAGGCTCTCTCTCTAGATGACTTTGAAACTTGGGAAGTAGAAAACCAAGTTCATCGATGGCAAAGCACATAAAACAGGGCACAGAATTGACATCTTTATGGATGAATTCTATGGTTGATAGAAGCTTTTAATATTCGTAAAAACGACTTTCTATAACCTTGAATTTGATCTAGAAATCCTTAAGTCATATTATAGACTGCGATTATGCGACGATTTCCTATTCTTTTAATACTATATTGACTTTCCTTTTTATTTATTTACAATTATCTTGGATGAACACTGCTGAGGGGTCCCATACTAAGATGAAACGGTCGTCCAGTGCTTCAAGGTTTTCAGTGATGGTCTAGCTTAGATTGGCTTGTAAATTCCACTGTTAACTTTATCACTTTGTTTACCCGAACTTTCATTCGTTTGACCTTTATTAATTTTCAGATAAAATGCCATGACACGTATATTATTATTATTATTATTATTATTATCATTATTATTATTATTATTATTATTATTATTATTATTATTAGTGGTTTTATGTGTAACCAGGTTATACATTCATTCCATACATACATCCATTTTTCAGATCAACTCCTCCTTTGCACTGTTTTATTGAAATTTATAGAAGCGATTAATTACTTTAAGTGCAATTATTCTGTTATGGCCAAAATAAAACAAATTAGTGAATTAAACAATGTAATGTGTTACAAAACGGTGGACTTTTGCATTCATTACAGCATAATTACTTGGAAAATTTGTTATTTATAATGATTGAGGTCATTCATAAAAAGCTAGAATGATTTGTTTAAGGTGTCAAGTAATCAAAAAAAAATAATGAAATGAATCTTGTGAATAAAATGCATATTAGGAAGATCTTATCTGGATAATGACGATAGCAATGATAATAGGAACGTTGTGTGAAGATCATGTGTAACAAGAAAGTTGTTGTCAAGGTAACTATGATAAGAAGTCCCTATAAATTAGGTTAGATAAATGGATTAATCTAGCACGGGGTAGGACATAAATGAAACTTAGAAGGGTAAGGGGTTTTCAACGTCCAGTTTAGGCATATAGTGATCCACTCATGGATCATGCTGAACAAAGACAGTGGAATACATTTAGCTTCTGTGATGTATAATCATTATAAAATTCTTACAAGGGTCTTAATTACAAAATTAGGTAATCCCCGAGATTTCAAACCAAGGCATACGATTTATCTAAAAATCTGTACAGTTAATCAAAACAATAGTAGCGTTACAGTTTACAAACCTCGATTCATGAGATAATTAGGGCGTTTACGAGCGTCATATACAATCTTGAAGGAAGTGTTTCCTGTAATGGTTATGTAACAATAACTTGTTAAAGAAAAATATTCAACAGTGTGACACAACGTAGACACGTCTGAATGAATAAAGTCAGGCGAGAAACGGAAATGTAACCTACAGTGCCATACGTGGAAAATCTAAAGTAATTCATTGAGTAAACCCAATAGGACATTAAAAGGTGAATAAGTTGAGCAAAGAAATATTTATTTTCAATTGGTTCTTCATTACAGCTCTACATTGACATATACATAGATCTTACAAAACAGTTGAAAGTCGATATAAATTAAATAGTGAAGATTCAGTTTAACGAAATGATACACAATTAATGGATTGGTTGAAGTTACAAATTAACACAGTTGGATGCCGGCTTAGTGGTCCAGAGTTTAGGCGTTTGTGAACGAGACCAATTGGTCCTGGGCCCGCGGGCGAGACCATGGATGCGCACTGCTGAGGAATCCCATACTAGGACAAAAAGATCATCCAGTTGTTCCAGGTTCTCCATTACTACAATCTCCACAAAACCTCCTTCTGAAAATATATGTTTGATAAAAATTTAAGAACTGAAGATAAACTACTAAAAATGTCAATAAGATAGAATTACTATGATATGATAGATTAACTGTATGTTACACATATAAGCAATTAAAGATGTTATATAACTTATGGGAAAGAAATTAGAAGAATTATTTGAAATAACATAAATTACTAGATATCGACAAGTAGTATGATTAATTTACAAAAAGGAATGAAAATGAAATAAATTGAACTTATAATAAGAAACATAAATGGTTAGGGGACTAAAAATTTTCTTAGTTAATCGTCATCTATATTTTTTATATTGCTCAGTAGTATACATTCACATAACGTATGTTTTATAAGGAATCGCTTGAAGAATGTTTTATTTTACCTATGATTTACTTAATTAATTGATTTCAATTAGGTAACCATTGAAAACCATAAAACACTAGAGTTGGTTTGTCTTACCTTTAAATTCTTCATGAGTGTTCAAAGGTATCAATGTCGAATCCATGACGTTCTGCTTCGTGATGATCGTTCAACTTTATTACCCTTGAGTCTATTCCCAATCAGTCTTCATTCTCGAAGTCATTTATTTCGAGTTATTGGGCAAGCGTCATAAAATATGGTCAGCAATATTTATTGAATTCTATCGTTTATCTTTTGTTTGTATGATGAAATTAATATTTTGAAAGAGAGTTCACCCATAATTTTTGAATAAAATATTCTTGATCTTATAAAATTATATGCAGAAAATTGTCAGAACAATTAAAACTATTATATGCAAAGATGGATAGTGACTAGCAGTAGAATCCAGGAAGCATGTCCTATTCAATTTGGGAATCTTCAGCTGAATGTACCTGCATGAGTAGATGTTTACTCTGGGACTGGAACTCAGTACCATTCGCTTCAAATGTCATCACGTTATCCACTTAGGGCGAAACGCTTGTCCTGGATTACGCTACTAGCCATTATCCAACTTTGCTCATAGTGAATATAACGGTTTTACAATTCAAGCTGAATATTTAAGGGATTTGTATTTTGTTAGGAACCAAATCATAGGTGTATTTTACTGAAATATAACATTTGGCTAATGAACTTTTATTGTTAGAATCTTTATTAGGAGTTGATTTCAAAGTTATTTAATGATAAACTAAACGAATACAGAACGAAAAAAATAAGCTAAGAACAATATGTAAAGCTACTTGCATCAAAACTATTTTGCTACAATTGTTATATTACTGGCTTAAAAGACAGTAGTCTATTAATGTCGTAAACATGGAAGGGCTAAATGTTATCTGAGATGATTTTCATCACAAACTAAGGATCTATGGAAAAGCTACTAAAAACAATAATTTATTAGGATTATTTTTATATGTTGTTCTAACCCAATCAAAAGTGTATTCTCACAGTTGTACGTAGGAGGATCTACAATTGTAGATCAGCCAAGATTGATATTACTGTCATCCTCATTATATGGGACTTTATCTGGTTTACCAACAATTTTATGCATACAAGAATCTTATTCGGTCCTATAATTTTGATGCGAGGTAATCAGTGTGAATTTTCGACCGAGACGAATTTACTGTAAGTACATAGAATTGCGTAATAAGAACCTTCCCTCTGGTGGGTTATTTTTATTCCGGAAATTTGGAAGCTTTTTTAAAACTTTATCTTAAACAACTACATTTAGTTGTAAAGTTAACATAATGAATTTATTTTAAGTGAATGAATAAGGTTATCTCAAAAGAGTTCTCATGATACAGTTAGGCTCACCTACATTCACTTTTAATTTTATGAAATCGCGTAGATAGATAATGATCTGAAAAACTGCTTATTAACTACGAACTAACTTAATTTCCTATCAGAATATGATGAAGAAAAACTGTGAGATGGTGGAGATTTGTACCTCAGATGGATGATCCAATCTTAGCGTCTTTTACTAATTTCCTCTTCAGATAGAAGCTGGTTCGTTCTCTTTCACAGTAGGCTGTTATTAATGGTATCCGGCCAACAGACATTCGGTATCTTGTGTGCACAACTGTATATAAATACTTGTACCTTTTTGACGAATGTTGTAGTGGTTTTCCAAGTTTCTGCTGTGTATAGTCGGACTGTCTTGACGTTCGTATTGAAGATAAATGAATGTTAGACGAATTCTTATTCATCACGACCAAAATGTCACTCGTTTCAGAAAGTTCCAAACTTTATACATAAATATTTCTTCAGAGTATAATGCATCATATTCACGGAGTAATGATTAGATCCCCTTCATTTGGTGTGCAGATCAGGAACATTCCATAAGAAATAAGGAGAACAATAATTGAAGTCAATCCACTGTGACTGTTTATATTCTTTATCAAGTTGAAAAACGCCACCACTTAATCTGTCGTTGTCTTCATATTACAGTAACCGTGTAAAAAACTGAAATTTAAGGTAGTGAATAGAAACATTTAAACAATAGGACAAGTCAGTGATCTGAAAATAAATTCTTGAATAAATATAAATAGCAAGACCATTTACATAATACGGGAAAGGTTGTTCATGAGATGTGTGAAATCGTTTTTCTTTTTAAAGTAATAAATTGAGAATGATAATTTATCACTTAATAATAAAGGTGTTTGAAGTACTATCAAATATTCACTTGAAACTTTCCCATTCTTTAAACAATTAGATGGGAAAATAATTAACAAACATATCTACAATGTTCTACCTACATAGATCTTCACAAGAGATTTTAGTAAACTGAAGAGTCATAACGAAAAGTAAAAAAGGATAGTAAAAAACAATAATATTTTTATTAAATAAAAAAGCCAAACATTTGTCTATATACGTAGCATATTCCAACATTTAGATATGAAGTAGCAGAAGGTAGTCAGCAGGTGACCATGAATTTAAGTTTCGTGCTAGTTTATACTTGAGAGCAGACAGTACTTATAATCTTCAGGGAACGGGTACTTGATATGGAGAGCCAATCAGAAGTAGCAAAAGGCCAGTCGATGATAATCAGAAGTGACCCGAAGGTCAAGTGCACTTCATCGGGGTAAATGCGTCAATTCTCTGAGGGTAGAGTGGTATATATATGAATGAGTATTTGTTCATTTCATATCAAGATAATTAGATTGATGGCACTTTTAAACACACATAGGATGCATAACTATGAAATAATGAACTTTCATAAATTCTATGTTTTGTTGAGTTCATTTTTATGCATAAAATCTAAAATGTTTTCATTAGAAACGTTATTCACTGTCAGTAACATTACTGTAACACAAAATTTTGTTTATATTTCCATTTAAAATGTTTGTATATTACATAAGTATAGTAATGAAAGTTCATTATCATCTGCTTTTGCAACCTCAAACGGTATCCGTCAAGGCTGTCCAATTTTTTCATTTCTGTGTAACTTCATCATAGATATGCTGATGGAAATAACGCTCTCGTCGACTGAATTTTCGGGCATTGATCTCCTACCACGAGGTCCACTTATCGACTTAGAATAAGCGGGCGATATAGTTCTGTTTGGTGAAGACGCTGATAAATTGCAGAGTCTTTTGATAGCACTGAGCAACAATGTCAGGATGTTAGGGATGCACTTCTCCCAATCTAAATGCAAGTTGTTGCTTCAGGACTGGTCTGCGTCAACACCTGAACTAAGGATAGGGAGTGAAGTAGTCGAACGCGTCGACAACTTCACTTATCTTGGAAGTCTGATCAGCCCTGATGGGTCGGTGTCTGACGAAATCTCAGCACGGATTCGAAAATCTCGTTTGGCTTTTACCAACTTACATCACCTGTGGCGAAGGCGAGATACCGTCTACCAATCAAGGGACGAGTATGCTGCACAACAGTTCGTTCTGTTCTACTTTACGGCTGCGAAGCGTGGCCATTAAGAGTTGGAGATACTCGTAAGTTGCTAGTATTTGACCACAGATGACTCAGAAATATTGCTTGCATCTGCTGGGATCATCGGGTAAGTAACAGTGAGGTTAGACGCAGGGTATTAGGGAATGGTGGCAAATCAGTTGACAAGTTTGTGAATCTTCATCGACTGAGATGGTTGGGCCAAGTGTTGAGTATGCCTGAATACCGATTACCACGACGCGCAATGCTGACTAGTGATGGGAATGGTTGGAAGAAAGTTAAAGGCGGCCAAACCAAAACGTGGTATCAGTGCTTGAAGTCACTAACTTTTGGTCTGAGCCATGTTGGTAGATGCAGACTACTTGGTTGGGGTCCGCGTGACTATCGTAACCAATGGTTGTAGACTGTGTGTGACATGGCTCAGAATCGATCACAGTGGCGTCAGTGTATACACTCTCTGTCTTTCCTTAAACTATGAGACTAAATTATTTCATATCTTTCTTACTACGAACTAATTCTTTGTATGTGTACTATATCCTTACTTAAAATCTTTCCTTTACATATAACACCATCGAGTGAACTGCTTCTTTGAATCCGTTGTTCGTCTTGCTGTGCTAATGAGGTGTGGCAACTTGGACAGATGCATGTATGTGCCTGGTCCTACGTTGTAACTGACTGACTGACTCATTATTATTACTTCAAAATAATTGTCAAGTATTGCCTTTTCTTTCAAGTATTTACTTAAATCTTGTTTGTCTTGTTTGTTTTTTATCTGCTAGGAATAATTTTTATCAAGATTAGGTAATTTCCTATTAGAATTATTTTCGATTCGATAATGCTTCAATTCAGGCATAATTATGATTTCTTACAAATTAAATTGTATTCACATCATTTTGATATCAATTATTTATACTAAGCGATTTAGAGGATATAACTCCGCCTGTATCTCTTCAAGAGTTACTGCACGTACCAAGCACACACAAGGGAAGAGGGGTGATATGCGGTCGGCAATCTCATCCCGTAGAAATATAACCTTGATAAAAAACACCAAACAGATTAAACAAGTTAAAGCATTTTAACTCTACCCTCCGAGTTGAAGGAAGAATTATGACTCCCCAGGATGAAAGCTGAGATTCTTCTCAAGTCACCAGTTAGATGTCCCTTCTAACAACCAGAGCAACAATTTTTATAGGTACATGGAATATCCGGACAATGTGGGAGACCAAGAGAGCCAATCAAATAGCAACGAAAATGAGAAGATACTACTTGGCGGTTCTCAGAATCAGTGAAACACGTTAGACCTATGCTGGACAGAAATGGTTATATTCGGAAGAGATGCTGCTGTACTCCAGTCACGAAGAGGAAAATACTCCACACACACACACACACACACGGATAGTTGTTCCGACACTATCCTAAGAAGCACGTAATGAACTTATGGGATGGTAATCTCACACATCATCTCAGCATCATCAAAGCATCCTACAGGACAAAGAAGGAGGTAACCACAATGAATGTTATCCAATATTATGCACCCACCAATGATATCAATGACGACGATAAAGGTCAGTTCAATGAGAGGCTACAATCAATCATGGCTAAGTGCCAATAAAAGGAAATGAAAATTCTGATTGCAGATTGAAATTCCAAAGTCCAAATGGACAACACCGGATATAGAGGTATCATGGGACGACATGGTCTAACTAGGAGTGAGAAACGAAAATGGGAAGAGATTTACAAATCTTTGTGCATTCAACGAATTGGTTATAGGCGACACAATATTTCCACACGAACGCATAAACAAAGCTACATGAGTCTCACCGGATCACTCTACAGAGAACCAGATAGGTTATATTTACATCATTACAAAATTCACAAAGTCATTGGTAGACATGAGAACCAGGAGAGGAGTTGACACAACTCCAGATCACCTCCATCTGGTGGTTGTCAAGATGAAATTGAGGCTAAAGGAGAACTGGACAACTGGCGAAACAGCATTACAAAGGTTCAATACAGCCTTCCTAAGAGATACGAACAGAATAAACGAATTCAGGATAACGTTTAACAACAGGTTCCAAGCTTTACAAGATCGACTGATAGAAGAATAAACTACTGTGGAGGACAATTAGAAAGGGATCAAAGAAGAATCGACTTCAACTTGTGCGGAGATGCTGTGTTGCAAGAAGAATCATCATAAATAATCGGTCTTTATCAAAACCCTGGACAAGATTCATGAAAACAAATGGAAGAAGACAGCAACTAAAAACAGCCGAACAAGAACAGAGAAAGTCAAGGCACAAGCTGGATGCACAGAAGCCAGAAAGAAAGTGAAGAGGAGCATTAGAGTTGACAAACAGAAATACGTGGTAGAGCTGGCAACGACGGCGAAAAAATCTGCAAGAGAAGAGATATATGAGACAACTATATGGCACGACGAATAAACTGACAGGGAAATATGGTAAACCAGAGAGACCGGTCAAGGACAAAGAAGACAAAACAATAATCGAAATTCATAAACAGAAGAACAGACATGTGGAATACTTCAAAGAACTGTTGAATAGACAAGCTCCATTGAATCCACCGGATCGCGAAGAAGCACCTGCAGACCTTCCTATAGATGTCACTCCACCAACGACGGAAGAAATCAGGATGGCTATCAGACAAATGAAGAGTGAGAAAGCAGCCGGATCTGACAATATTACCAACTGAAGCTCTGGAGTCACGCAGAGATGTGACTGCAAACATGCTCCACATTCTATTCGGGAAGATTTGGTGGGAAGAACAATTGATGATGAACTGGAAAGAAGGACACCTCATCAAGGCACTAAAGAAAAGAGATCTGAGCAGACTCTGCATCAGTAAACCTCAAAATACACAAAAGCAAAAGCTAGATCCTCAAATACAACACACAGAACACCAACTGAATCACACTTGGTGGAAAAACTCTGGAAGATGTGGAGTCTTTCACGCACCTGACCAGCATCATCGGTGAACGTGGAGGACATGATGCAGACTTAAAGGCAGGGATAGGCTAGACATGGGCTGCAATTCTACAATTGAGAAGCATATAGGACTTAAAACAACTGTCTGTCTACCAGCATCAAAATCAGAATTTTCAATTCGAACGTCATGACAGTCCTACTGTACTCAGCTTGAACTTGGACAAATACCAAAACCATCATCGAAACGGTACGAGGGTTTATAAGTATCTGTTTGCGCAAGATGATCAATATCCGTTGGCTGGATACCATTAGCAACCGCCTACTGTGGGAGAGGACAAACCAGCTGAGGAGGAAATTAGTAAAAGACGTTGGAATTGGATAGGACATATATTGAGGAAATCATCAAACTGTATCACAAGGCAAGCATGAACTTGTAATCCTGGAGGAAAATAGAAATGAGGAAGGCCGAAGAACACACTACGTCGTGAATTTGAAGCAGATATGAAAAGGATGAATGGGAACTGGAATGAACTAGAAAGGATATATATATATATATACATATATATATATATATATATATATATATATATATATATATGTTTATCAACTATGCGTTTTTTTGAATTCATAATCAATATGAAGTTTACGGCCGTTAGGTTTAGATCCTGTAGTATTTATTTATGAAATGTGTTGATCGACAACCTGGAATCTCATCTGGTAGTAGATATCACGTATGTAATTATCCATATTTAGGAAAATATCGCAAGCAGTCCTATCTTAAACATACAGTTTCTAGCGATTTCGTTGTTTTATTTAAAAATTTAAGTATCCTCTTTAGTTCATCATCTCGAGATTTCATAATTGCGTAAGATAAGGTGTTCATCTAAGCATTTAATATTTTCACATTTTCACAAAAATAAATTATTTAGTGCACCAACTACATGATTGCCATCCACTATGCTTGATATTGATAAATAAATGTAGGTGGTTAATTGCTTTCTGAGAAAAGATAAGGTTCTAGATTCAATTCCTGAAAAACCACACAGTAATTAGAAACAACTGTTGAGTACTTTCCAGAAGCTGAAACTAGTCTGTGACAAGTGCTGTCAGCACAATAACGCTTAAGAATAATACAACATAATGATCAGAAAAAGTGAGACTGCAGTTTTTTCCAATTAAATGGATTAATTCGTGTAAATAATGTATAAGAGATGACGAGAAGAAAAAAACATTCAAAATTGTACGTTTCTTTGATAAAGTATTCGGTGTTTTCTGTAGTAATTTGATTGTTGCAGTAATTTAACTAACACCACCATCGTCTATGATTTCTTTCTGTTAAACAAAATAACTGTCATATAGTTATACAATTGTAATTAAGTAAAATTGAGATTTTGGAAAATTACTTTCCTATCAAATATGAGTAGTAAATAAAACTTAGTAATGTGTTTATTCAAAAATAAGGTTTGTTTTTTAATTTTAAAACATTCATCAATTTCAGGTTTACAGTACTGATAGTGTTTCTGATAAATTAACCGTATTTCACAAGAAAGCAGAATAAAAGATTTCAAAAAGAAATCTTGACTTTTAGGCAAACAACTGTGTCGAGTGTGAAACAGTTACCTGTTGAGAACAGAGAGGAATGGTAGCATCATATCGTAGATTGATTGAAGCTGAACATTAACGCCGTCAAATTGCAGCTCAGTGGTCTAGAGGCTAGGTTTCCACGCTTGAAACCGAAGGTCCACGTGCGTGGTCATGGGTACATACTGCTGATAAGTCCCATGACAGAGCAAAATGACTATCCAGTGCTTTAACGTTTTCAGTGGTGCTCTAACATTGACTGGCTGATGATTTTAATGAAATGTGAATTTCTTTCGACTAGGCTATTTTTTATCTTTGGTTATTCTTATCTAATGTTGAAATAGATGAGATATTTGAACTCCTGACTCTTGTTTGGTTATGTCGAGTCGGTTCATAAACGTTATTTTTACATTGGTCTGGTCCTTTGGTTCTAGAGGTTTGATAAGTAAGCAATCTTGAAGCTACACAAAGCTTTATAACTTTTTTACTTGAGATTTTGTATCATCAGTTTTTGTTGACACTTGCATTAGCTGACATGGTCAGATAATTATTGTAAGCTGTTAGAGGTTTCTGTTTTAATAAAATTTGTAGTCAGTGACAATTCTGTTGCATCTCAACGACTTGTCGAGTTATATATAGTCTCACATATCAGCCGACTGTCTTATTTTTAGTCAGAGGTGAATTCACATTTTACTTTCTACTTTTTTCAAATAAACTGATACCTTAATGTAGCTTTTCAGTCTCATGTTGGAACATGCGCATCCTGTGCAGATTGCCTTGATATAACATTAAGTCACAAGCTTTTTAAGCAAAGATAGACAGTGGCTAGCAGTGGAATGGAGGACTCACGATTCGTCCAACTTGGGACTCGTCAGCTAGATGTACCTGCATCCCAGAGTTGTTGTTCAAGTAGAACAACACCAATTGAATTTAAACTTCACCCCATTGCATAAGCAGGCGGCTATCAGGACTCACTAGCAAAGTGGATCATGCGTTGGCGTTTGAAGCAAATGGGATTGGGTTCGAGTCCCAGAGTGAACATCAACTGTGGGATGCAGGTACACCCAGCTGACGAGTCCCAAATAGAATAGGACGCGCGTCAAACTGAATTTCACTGCAAGCCACCATCCATTTTTGCTTGCTTTGTATTTTTGAGTTAAATGTATTGAAGCATAATAAATGTTCTCTCCCTAAATAAGGAAACAAAACCAGAACATATAAAATCAACGTTCATCAACTTATATCCATCTAGCACATTAATCAATCAAAACATTTTACGGAATAGTAGAAAAAGAGGATTTATTAATTCAGCTGAATCAAACAACTATCTACTTATGTGACTTTCAGTTATTCGAGGTCGTATCATATTATATGATGATAGTCAACGTACACTTTTGAAATGCAGATCTATTTCTTCAAAACTTCTTGATACAATAAACTTTACGATACATTGTATTGAACTTTAAATATATCAGTGTTTTATCTCTATTTCCGAAATGTACTATCCGTTCAAATAAGAAACAGATACCAGAAAAGTACGTACCTTCTGATGGAAAACATAAACACTTATACGAGACATGATCTGCAGAACGTGTAACATTCTTTTATCGATTCTTTGTTTCTTAATTTAGTATTCTATAAATAATAAAACAAGAAAATAAATAAATATCTCGACAGATAGATAAGCAATCATTGATTTTATAATGACAATACAATAAGAAACGACATTATTCAGTCAGTCAGTAACAACATAAAAATTCCTACATACGTTCATAATTTCGAGTTGCCACACCACATTAGCACAGAGATACAATTGCCGATTCAAGTCCCATAGTGGTGGAGGTAGTAAGAGTATAAGCAGTAATCAGAAACATTAGGGTTTGAAGATGTTATTCAAGGATCATTATCCAGTCAAATAAATTTAGAAAAAGAAAAAAGGGAAATGAAGAATTCAAGGATAAGAATTTGGGAGAACCAAATAGTGGATGCATCTGAGCTATTGCAAACGATTTCGAGCCATGTCATTCAAGGTCTCTAACCATCGGTTGCTATCGTCTCGCAGATCCCAACCAGGTCATCTACACCTACCAACATGGCTCAGTCCACTTGTCTGTGACTGCATAGATTTGTAACATGTTTTAGTCTGGCCACCCCTAGCTTTCTTCTAGCCTACTCCTATACCATAAAACATCTCACTTCGGGGCAGTCGGTGGTCAGGCATACGTAACACGTGTCCCAGCCATCTCATCAATCGACTCTAATTTGGGCATAATGAAAGTAATTGCAACAAATATAAATTGATAGCAGTGTGTTACATTAACACCTGAGATCATGGATCCCATACATATTTCTCTAGCCTATTCTTTCCTCATAAACATGTTTAGTAAAATGTACCACGTATAAGTAAGAAATATAGAACTGTATCATTTTTCATACAAACCATTACATGATTTAAAAGTTAGAACGTATTCGAATAAGCGAAAGTCGCACTAAATAAGCAGAATGAATTATCATAACGACATATGCAATCGAACAATATTGTTTCCAACTAGATCTTCATCAAGCTTTACACTAAGATATAAATCATACGCATATATGAAATCATTAGGCCTGAAACTAGCAAAAATGTTTAGGGTCTGATGGGCAGAATGTTACTGAATATTTGTTTCATTCGATTTATTGTGTTTATTATTTTAGATTTTCCCAAAGGAATTCAACCAAACACCAATAACAAATTTGTATTTTCTATGATTAAAAACATACTTGAAGATAACTTTTAATGAATAGTCTTCATTACCAACAAAATAACAAACATTTTATTACGCAGTACACAAATGTCGTAACATAATGAGTTACAAACATCAAAGTATTTATATTTATCGTACTAACACTAACACTGTTAATTCCAGTAGTATTCATCCCAATAATAATGTAAAATTAAACAGTTGAATTCATGAGTCATTTGAAGCTAGACCATTATGGAAAACCTGGAAGCATTGAACAGCCGTTTCATTCTAGCATGGAGTTGATAGACCTAGGTTCGAATATCACGAGTCTGGATCGTTTATGCTCACTGTTGAAGCGTCCCATACTAGGACGAAACAGCCTTCCAGTGCATCCAGGTTTCCCATGGTAGTCTAGATCCAACTGACTCATGAATTCAACTATTGAAATCACTAAAATCTCCACAAAACCCATTCTGATACTAAAGTATCCACAAAAACCATTCTCTGATGATCATAATGTAAAAGTATGAAAATAAACATTATTTAAAATTCCTCTCTATTTAATATATTGCATGTTTCAACAAACTATTATTTAAGTTGTCTCAATAAAGTTCGACTAAACATCAATAACCAGCTTTTTTCATGATTCAGACATATTTTAACACAAAGACACACAGTACTAATTGATATCAAACTTATTTAAGAGTTGCTTCTTTTAAATAAATCGATAGCAAATAATCCATTCCTTATCTGATAATCTACCGCAGCAAAAGATGTCGTCCAATTTCAGTAACTTCGTGCTAATTACATTGAATACAATATCCATTTACGAAGGTCTGTTTGAACGTGAAAATATTCTGTCACATAGTCATTTCGTTCAGAATGAAAAGTGAAATCTCTCGAGAAATAAGCCAATTTACAAGATGTGTGTCAGTGTAACTCTGAATGTGTTTCGCAGTTGTACACAACTTCAACATTCCTCGTTTTTCCACACTAAAACGCCAATGAATTCGTCTTCATAATGAAGCCAGTCATTATCTGTAGGAGATGACTCCCTCAAATGGGGGACTGAAAATTTGGAGTACAAGGAAATTTACTAATTGCTCAGCAGCGTTTTACAATATTCCATTTCGAGTGTCGTTTCACTGTATTGATATGCATCTGATGTATTACATTGATTTCTACACGTTCATCGTACCACGCAATTGGTGTTTTACAATCTGTGCAAATTCACGTTCACTTTGTGAAATGAACGAATCTGCACAAATGATTGGATTATATTCCAGTAAATTGCAAATACTCACTTCCCATTCCTGTTCCACATTGGAGTTGTACGATAATAATGACAATAATAATGATAATAATAATGGTAATAAGAGTAATGGCTTAGGATGCATTGTTTTCTGTCACCAAAATACCTTATTTTGAGAAGTGGATCAGTTTAATGATTGCAGCACGTATGAACAAATAACAGATTTAATGTCGGAACAAGGATATTTGTTATAACAAACAGTTTCTAGACGGTGGTGATGAAAAGTTGTGTGTTGAGAGATTGTGTAAGCAAGTAAGGTGTACTGTGAACAATGAATAATAACACCGATAAGCAATATTACTATGTAAACAAAACATCTAATAGTCAATGAATCGATGCACAAATTGAAGTATTGAAAATGAATTATTTACAGTTTTAAGCTTTCATTAACATCTCTACACAGTTATATTGTGAATATAAATAAAGATAAAGAATGATTATTTTCTGCGAGTTAAACTAATTATATGTTTTTGATTGAGATCATGAACCGATTGATGTTAGACCACCACTGAAAACCTGGGATCACTGAACCACCGCTTCGTCCTACGGTGGGGCTATTCAGTAGTGGGTATCCATGACGTCGCTCACGGGATCGGAGCCCGAGGCCGTCAGTCCTGTGCGCGAACGCTTAACCTACTAGACCACTGAGCCGGCCGACATCCAACGGTGTTAATGTCTGCCTCCAACCAATCCACGGCACGCGCGTCCACCTCCCATTGTACTGATGTAGATACCTGTCTCTAACCGACACAGATTAGCTCCACTGGTCACGGCTTCTAACTAAAACTCCAAGAATTCCCTCACGAAGCAAGTCACTAGTGAGTACATGATAATTTTCAGTATAGAGGTTGTGGGGATTGATGATCTCAATCAAAAACTTTATAATCTCCGCAACCCCAATAGTGATAATTGTAATGTTATTAAACAATGCTGTCTTTAGATAATACAATCAAAATGATGTTCATTGGGACTATCTAATGTATTTTCACAGGAAACTTTAAACTAAATGGGCACATATTTAGTCGTTAAAACGTTTATATTCAGGAAAAAAATAAAGGTCAACTACACAAATTATAAGATAAACAATGTTAAACAGAATAAATTAATATTAACAAGTTAGGTTTAAACAGAAAAGATGGGTTTGAAATTCCAAATGGTTAAGATTGATTATTTTGCCTTGACAACTGTTATACGAAACCAAAATAACTGAGTACAAGATTAGTCTTATGATGTTTTTCAGCTGTGTTTGCAATGAAATAAAATAGGTTTTTATCATTTGCTGTTATTGGATTGTTTTTTTGTCATGTAACCATTTCGGTTCATGTTTAGCTACTCTAATTTGCTAATAATAATTACCTCTCCCTATGGAGAATGCTGGTCAGCGGCCCATGCTCCATTGGGAGTAACAGGCGTAAGTAAGTAAGTAAGTATGTTTATCCCCATATTCATGTAGGCTGTTAAACATAGTAGGGTTTGACTCAATAGTCTACAATATATTTTATGTTTTTGATGAAGCACAGACTTTACTCAAGAGGTACAATATCCTAATGTTATGTTTAAAAATTGGTTACTTTAACCTCTCATTATTTTCGTATGATTCAAATCGGAAGTAATAGATTTAGAAGATATGATGTGATGCCTATGCTCAAGTGTGTTGTTACGTCAGAGAATGAGAATAAAATGGAAAACTGAGATGTGTGGTATGATAAATATCTGACAAACAATTCTTTATATGCAGTTGTTCAGTAGTAAGTAAACTCTATCATTCAAATCAGTAAAACCAATCTACACAATGAACGATTGTTTCTGTTTATTCACAACCAAGAATTGTGTATTTAACTTAATGATCTGAACTAATTCAGATAACAGGAACACGGGGATAAAATAAATAAATATTCCTTCACTATATTAACATGTTTGTTATGCTTATGTTGTGTTTGATAAAAGGAAACATGTGTCCTTTCGACTGTGATAACTTCCATATACTTTCTTCTGATTAATCGCAACATAATTCTTCCTATCCATTTGCCACCTACTACCATACACGACTAGCGACTAGAATGAGCAGATGTAAACTCATTTGATAATAAAAATAAATTTACAAATATGTCTCAGTATACTGATATTTTAAGGGACTTTCGTACTGAGCGGTTCAACATAATGAATGTATTTGTCATAGATTGTCCTAATTGTGGCACATCTAATTTGTCTCAGTATGTTATACAACTTCTCACTAGGACTTCCTGAATCTCTTGAACTGAATCATCTGTGAAGTAGCTGAGATTAGATACGTTTGTGAGTTCTAACCCTACAGAACCCTTTCAAATAAACTATAACTGTCAGTTCACTGAAGACTGGAGATGTTCACAAATATAGAATGTGGTACAGGTTTTCACCCAGCACCATCGGTTGATCATTGTATTATTTAGCAAACTGATTATAACTGGACATCTAACCAGTTTTCATGATGGTTAGGTATTTACGGGGAGATCTAAAGGTCATGAGTTTGATTGCTGGTGGTTTTCTCTCTTCCGACGAGCCTCACATGAAGAAAATGTAAATGTCCTGTATTCTTAAGTTTGTAATGGTACTTTAAATAAAATCAATCTGTATTAGATACTATCTACAACAATCTTCTGCTGTCAGTACAGGGTTGTGGAGATTATTAAGTTATTGATTGGGATCATGAACCGATTGATGTTAGATCACGATTGAAAACCTAAAAGCACTGAACGGCCATTTCGTCCCATTGTGGGACTCCTCAAAAGTGCGCATCCACGATCCCGCTCCCGGGATTCAAAACCAGAGTCTTCAGTCTTGCGCACAAACGCTTAACCTCTTGACCACTGAACTAGCCGGCATCCGACGGAGTTAATGTTTAACCTCAACCAATTGTTACTTGTACAGATAAAATATATCGGTTTTTTATATTTTGATTTCTAATAGGATACATGTGGTCATTCAGTGATACTTGCATCAACACTTACACGTGATCGAATGAAAAAGAAAAAGACCAGATGAATATGTTGTTGAAAATATTATATCAAGACTAAAATGCTGTAACTGAGAATTCTAAAAATAAATATACACTTACTAATAGTTTTAATAAGGTCTGAAGTTGACTTAAAATAATTGAACAAATGAGATAATCAAGATACGTAACTGGGTTCCACTGTTAGCATTGAGACGGCTTCCGTGAGCAACGACGGAGCATCCAGAGACTCTAGAGGAGCCGAAGAGCTCCATCCAATTAGAATGCACTGAAGCTCAAGTTATACGCGGTATATTTAGAATCTAGACTCTAGATATAACAGTTACCCACTATCAGATTACCTAATATTACTATGAAAGAATAATAATTTAAATTACTCAGTTAAAATGGTGTTTGTTTGTATGTAGTAAAAAGCTATTTATGCTATTCAATCGTTAACTCAAGCAACTTAAGCTAATACATTCACAGATCGGGTTTGTAAATATTGGGAGAAATTTCCATTTATAACTGATTGATCACAGTGAATCAACTAATGTTATGTTTATCATATTCTTTAGTTATTTAGGAATAGCCCGAAATCTTGGTCCAAAGTCTCTTGATGACTATCTTCAACCAACTAGCATCATAACGTAATGGATATGATACTGATTCATTTAAACTTGTGGACATACTGCAACCTGGTCGTCAAAGTTCTATTAGAACTAAGGGATTGACAAACATAACTATGCTTGCTATGCAGAGATTAATCAATATAAACATCTTATTTTTACAGGATATCTGTTGATGCCCGAAAAGTTTAGTGTTAAGGTCACAGATCATGAAGCGGAGTGGGTTGGAGTTCCAAAGTAGCAGTGAAAGTCATTTCTCCAGAGCTGATTGGTGCCAACTAGCATGAAACTCAAGTCTAGGGTTGCTTGATGTTTACTTCTAACGTACATTTCAATTTCTTTCTTACAGACTTAATGTAAGAAAACCATTTATTGCAATTAATATTGACAAGAAATAATTAGGACAGTTTTCTTTTATAATTCTCATTCGTCGATCCATGTAACAGGATGAGTTTCTCGAATTCTGCATCTGCTGAAAGACTAAGAATTATCATTTCTTCAACTGTCAAAAATATTGCTGTAGACGTTCTTATACTAAACTTAAAGGAACCGACATACTATGTTTTTCAATCTTCAAATGTCCTCACAAATACTTTAGAAAAGCTTGCGACACAAAACGAATCTAAATGCTGTTGTATTACCTTTTCGTTTTGAACAAAAAAGCGCTTAAATTAGAATTCATGCATCAATGTTTATCGAAAAGTCTTTATTGTAAGCAAACATATGATATATATATAACACCAAACAGTAAGCTTTTTCTATTTAACGAAGGTTATACTGTATTACACTATTTATTAACCAGAATACACTTATGTTATTCAGTTATTTATGAAAATGCTTGATGTTCCTACCTCATGGAATTTGTTATTTTGACCTTTCTTACCGTTGAATCCTACTTATATACCAGGTCAGTTGTTAGTCCATTAGAAAAGAGACGTTTATGATAGAACATCTGGTTTTCTTTAATTCTGATTTGAAATGTCGGTGTATAGGAGGAATACGCTTAAAAGAATATCAGTTACTATATTCATTATTAGTTATGTAAGCAATTTTTGAACGGTGTGTTTGTATTGAGGACGTTAGATCCCCGGAATTCACTTGGGAAAGGACCTAATTTTGTAATTTTATTTAGAAAATTTGAATTTCTTTATTTTCGCGCCAAAGGCGCTTATATCACCTTCATATCTTATTTCCCACTGGGAAATATCTTAAATGACATTGGTCCGTTGCGTCTTTCAGTATGCTATTTGTTAAATCTCTCCAAGGGCGGTTTTGTACTGTATATATACGTTTTGAATTGTGTTTGTTGTTATCGCTCGTTACTGGCTGTTTGCAGAATATACTTCCCTATTCCAAGCTTGGACTTCTCCCTCTAGTTAGCGCGGCTGCGACGAATCAGTAGCTAGCTTACTGGTCTTTGGTCACCGAGTCTTGTTTCTCGTTCGCAGGGTAAGTGAACTAGTGATAGCTTCAACCCTAGAAGTTTGAAAAACTTTATGGCCAGATACAATAATCCAATTACCAGTTTTACTATATATTAGTTTTAACTGATCTTTTATGGTTACAAGCAACAAGACTGTTATCTTTGACTATTCATACGCAGTTGTCGATTGTTATGATTTAAACTAACACTTTGAACATGCATCAATACTTATAGAAATTGGGATTTCGGGATGAAACAAAAAACATTAATTTACGGATTATCAATGTGATTTTAAATGTCAATATGCATAGTTTTTGTCTTAACATGTACCTTCTAACTTTTCTTGCCTAAACTAAACTTGAATCATTGTAAAAATTGACAGATATATAGTTTAGTGAAAACAAAAATATATTAGTTGAAATTTCGTTGCCAAGTGTATTGTTGTTTCATTCATTTATTTGTATGATACTCTCAATTTGATATGGTAAGTCAAACAAAGTAATATATTTTTAAACATTGTTTTTTTTGTTTTAGTTGAAGCAAACAATCGTAAAAACAGCTATATGAAGTGATAGTAACTGTGCTAGAGTTCCGAAATCAACATTACCACTGTAATGTAGCAAAACATAGCTGACGAGTTTATGACTATCCTTATAGAGTCCACTATTATCCATTATTCAAATTGTGACTACATGAATTTTAATTGTTTTGTGCAATGAAATCTAATTTCGATTATCTGACAGTAATTCACATTATTTGTGATCTATCAACAAGAACTAATATCTAAATGTGTTTATTTAAATATAAATGTATAATTCAATTTACATAGTTACAAATATCCAAGTTTACTTTTTTTTCTCCACTTAAGTAAATTCTATTTAACGAAAATGTTAGACAAAATCGACCAGAGCTACTAAACAACAAAATGTGAATAAACTTTTCAGTGAAGTCAATCATCATAGTTTTATTTCGCTGCAATTTTTGTATGGACAATGGTAACAATAATAATAATAATAATCAGTTGTTGCCAACACAGAAGTATTATGACATTTCTTTTTATATTTTTACAAATGCCATTAGTGAATAATTGGTTCCTAGGCAATGAAGTTAGTGTTTTTATATGAAACAGATCCACATTTATCTGATATTTTTCCATTTTATCTTTAGCATCATTAGGCATTTTGTCTGTTTGTGGTTTAGTGATATTGTAAAAGTTATGTTGTAGTCAATGACAAGTAAAGTCAACAATAATATATTTAATATTTAATGATACAATCAGGAGAGATGGGGGGGAAAGGGAATGGATTACAACAATCTTTCTAGGATTTTAGTGCCTTTTATGTTGTAAAGGTTTTCACGCTATGCATTCATTCAATGTCTGTTGTAATGTAACAAACTTTATTTTAAAAAAAATAAACATTTGGATATTTGAAATATTTTTGCCCTACATCCAAATCTAGAAAATATACTAACCTATATGATAGTTATGTCATTTTGATTTTAAACTCGTTAACGCATACTCATACTTTTTGTATTCGTGTAATTAGTTGGGTTTTTTTTCTATCCTAAGAAGAGAATAACACATTATTCTGGTCACTGATAATAATGTTGCCAGAATGAACTTTATTGAAAAAAGAAAATTATTGCTGTTACGAAAAACTATACTTTTAGTGAATAACTGTCAGTTTCAATTAAAGTAAAATGTATAACACTATAAATAGAAAACATACAAGAAGCATTTAGTAAAATATGATAAAGTTTCAGTCGCCTAACTAATATTGGTATTAAATTTGAATTAGGTTGACGAAACTGAAAGTTAGAAAAAAAACAAAAAAGACTAATAACCAGTATAGGGGTTGTGGAGAATATTAAGTTTTTGATTGGGATCATTTCGTGGATCGGTTGATGTTAGACCGCTGTTGGAAACCTGGAAGCACTAGTCCAGTAGGTTAAGCACTCGCGCCCGGGACTGAAGACTCTGGGTCCGAATCCCGTGAGCGGGATCGTGGATGCGCACTGCTGAGGAGTCCCACAATAGGACGAAACGTTCTTCCATTGCTTCCAGGTTTCCATTGGTGGTCTAACATCAATCGGTACGCGATCTCATTCAAAAACTAATAAGTTGTTGACTATTTCATCTCATTCTGAACTTTTAACTATTTGTCCTTTATTGAAAAAAGACAAAATATTAATTTTACATTCTAAAATCTATGTTAAGCTTAATAAGAGCTAATCAATAGAAAGAAAGTATCTTAGAGATTAATAGGAAAACTAATAATCAATCATAACATTATATAAGTGGTACTTGAGATAGCCAGTCAAAAACAAGTTAAGTGATTATTGATTATTTCTGTAATAGTTTCGTTATTCGAAAGTTCAAATTGATGAACTATAAATATATACCATACTGATCTATAATAAAGACTTTTAAAATATTAAGTTGATTGTTTACTTTATCCTGTTATCGTATAATCATGTTTATTAGGTTCAACTGTTCATTTACATTCACTTTGGTATGTGTGAGTAATTTTCTAAACATAAGTTCTAGGTGTATCACTGTATTGAATAACTTGATTGATCATCCTAACAAGGTTGTTTTGTATTCACATCATTTTGATATCAATTATTTATACTAAGCGATTTAGAGGATATAACTCCGCCTGTATCTCTTCAAGAGTTACTGCACGTACCAAGCACACACAAGGGAAGAGGGGTGATATGCGGTCGGCAATCTCATCCCGTAGAAATATAACCTTGATAAAAAACACCAAACAGATTAAACAAGTTAAAGCATTTTAACTCTACCCTCCGAGTTGAAGGAAGAATTATGACTCCCCAGGATGAAAGCTGAGATTCTTCTCAAGTCACCAGTTAGATGTCCCTTCTAACAAGTGAAGAGGAACATTAGAGCCGACAAAAAGAAGTACATTGAAGAGCTAGCAACGACGGTGGGAAATCTGTAAGAGAAGGAAGTATGAGACAATTATATGACACGACGAAGAAACTGACAGGGAAATATGGTAAACCAGAGAGACCGGTCAAGGATAAAGAAGACAAAACAATAATCGAAATTCATAAACAGAAGAACAGACATGTGGAATACTTCAGAGAACTGTTTAATATGTTATGAGTTTATGTTCGGCTAGTTATCATGTGATCTATCCCCCAATCAAAATACGACTTACACAATCTTAGCATTGTGCCAAAACTAATGATGTTCGACCGGTATGCTCAGCCTAGCGTCTTTATTGGTCCTATGTCCGCCTGGCCCGTCCACTTGAGTCCAGAACACCAATACCAGCTTCCACTGTGCGAATCGAATCGAATCATTTATCTCAGACATACTGGGTTTACATATCAATCAAACAGACCGCAACGCACCATAAGATAGGAATATATCCATATCATATTAGTCCATTAATAGGTCTCAGAAGTTACTCGTAATTTAATCTTCACTAGGATATAACAATAATAAAAGTAAACAATTCGGTTGCACTTTATATTTACTATTGTAGCGTGGCGTCGAGATTGACTATGAACACCACTACAAAGGAACACGTGCCAGGATATCCATAAAATCCCACGGAAGCCAAATATCAGAAGGCAGTTAATGTACCAAGTCGAGATATATTTGCTGGCGATCTCGTGGTATCGAAATTATACCGAGATCGTGCCAGGGTACAAGCTTGGTTACTGAGCGTAACCGGATTCGCGCGAGGTCACAATCGAAGTAAGTATAATGGATGTTTTTAGCACAGTTAAACAAAGAGCACATTAAAACAGTCACTGGTACGATTGGTTATAATAATAATAATAATTGTTTTCATTAAATCAATCGTGTTCTCGTGATAAAAGTAAGTCACTACACTATTTAAAAAAAAGACAAAAGCACATATTACAGTTTTCATCCAACATGTCATCTATGTAAGTGATATTTTCATACTAAAATAACTGCTTACAAGCCTATGTCAAACTACTCCATAAAACATAGTTATGCGACATTCAATGCTATGCTTTATACTATTTGTACAATTTAAATACCTAAGTAAAGAGAAAAATTGTTTTTTGTGTGTTAAGACATATTTTTCAATACATTAAACTGTTTTTGTCAGTTTTTATTTAGTTTTAAACTTGTGTACCTTATACTATACTACTAATCCTATAGCCTGTCAGAAATAACAAACATTTCACCTGGTAACTTTCTAGTCTTTCTTTAGATTAGAAATTAAAAACTATTCAAATGAACAATTCTGTTGTTTTATTTTTTTGAAATTTTACTTCACTAGATATGACTATACATTTCAGTCTTATTTGAAATGACATTAGATTCATAACAACAGCAACAACAACAAAAGGAATGAAGAGATTTCAGTAAAGAAAATTTCCTGTTTTCGGTGATATCATTTATTTTTCCACCTATATATGTATGAGTAGTAACCTTTTATAAGACTTAATGTTTAATACTTAATAAATTATTACATTATCCAACTGAATTATCAGATGGTAATCAAGTGTAAAAGAATGTCAACAAGTTTTATTTGTTCAAACACTTGCATCATTTTTAATGAATTGATTAGTTTCCTTCCTTTGTTTTAATTCATAATTTCAATAAAGCATTCAATTATGCACATTTAAATTAAAACGCTTGGATCTGATCCATTGAGAATTATTTTGCGTTGACATATAAGGAAGTCTAAAGTGAAATGTAAGACTTATCCAATGTTACCTGATTATTAACAGTACGCAAACTGAGGTCGATAAGTGACCATTACTACTTACAGATATTTTGTGAATTCAATTGTTATGATAAATAGTACCCAGAATATTGATTAAATACATATATAAGAGTGGAAACATATCACGGATGATTCAAGTATTTAGGCTTTCGTTATCCCTGGCATTGTCAAATCATTGAAATACAGACTGATACATCCTGGATTCAAATCTCGCGAAGTGGGATCGTAGATGCGCACTGTTGAGGAGTCCATATTAGGGCAAAACAGCCCTCCAGTGCTTTCAGGTTTTCCATGGTGATCTAGCTTGAATTGATTCATGATCTCAACTATTAAAATTACTATAACATCCACGAAAACACCTGATATAAATCATTGCTCATTAAAAGTTCATAGTACAGAATATGAGACATCCTGCTTATAAATATATACGTGATATCAACTCATAATCTTCTGATAACATGAAAGCAAGAAATAATGAGAAATACTGACCAATATCTGGCACATCAACCTTCTGTAAATCCAGCCTCTCTGAAGCAATGTAATAGAAGATTTAGTATAAGTTGTCATTAAATTTGTATTCGTGTTATAACAACCCTAGAATAGAGCAAACAAACAAAAAATTCACGACATTCCTATTGTAACATGGATAATTACGTTTGACTTCTACTAATGTTTACATACTCACAGACTGAATGTATATTTCTTCTGTTTACTGATCTTTACACTGTCGTATTTTTGAGGCTAGAAGAGTAAATATTTATAAACAATTGGAAATAATTTGGAGAAACACCCACATTACGTATTCCTGAAACACACTAAAAACTATTTAGCATGCGTACAATTTTTATAAAGTCCGACACTGACTATATCGAGGACCAATTTTTCCCCACACTGATCAGTATAATCTATAAAAAAGACATTGTTGAAGGTATTTCACGTTGTACACAAGTATTGGCAAAACCGCTGAACAGTAATTAGCTATTGAGCTATCGAAAAGTATTCAATACCAGTTCAAAAACAACACCATTTAGTGTCGAACTCCAGAAAATTATGATACTCAGTGAGAAACACATGTCTACACTACTGAATCCGACTCTAGTCATCGGGATTCACAACAACAAACATATGACAACGTTTGAAAATCACTTAATATTATTGATTGACAAGTACGACTTCTACAGATGTTCAGCTATTTGTAGCTTGAATGGTTCTTTCACAATATAACTGTGTAGAGATGTTAATGAAAGCTTAAAACTGTAAATAATTCATTTTCAATACTTCAATTTGTGCATCGATTCATTGACTATTAGATGTTTTGTTTACATAGTAATATTGCTTATCGGTGTTATTATTCATTGTTCACAGTACACCTTACTTGCTTACACAATCTCTCAACACACAACTTTTCATCACCACCGTCTAGAAACTGTTTGTTATAACAAATATCCTTGTTCCGACATTAAATCTGTTATTTGTTCATACGTGCTGCAATCATTAAACTGATCCACTTCTCAAAATAAGGTATTTTGGTGACAGAAAACAATGCATCCTAAGCCATTACTCTTATTACCATTATTATTATCATTATTATTGTCATTATTACCGTACAACTCCAATGTGGAACAGGAATGGGAAGTGAGTATTTGCAATTTACTGGAATATAATCCAATCATTTGTGCAGATTCGTTCATTTCACAAAGTGAACGTGAATTTGCACAGATTGTAAAACACCAATTGCGTGGTACGATGAACGTGTAGAAATCAATGTAATACATCAGATGCATATCAATACAGTGAAACGACACTCGAAATGGAATATTGTAAAACGCTGCTGAGCAATTAGTAAATTTCCTTGTACTCCAAATTTTCAGTCCCCCATTTGAGGGAGTCATCTCCTACAGATAATGACTGGCTTCATTATGAAGACGAATTCATTGGCGTTTTAGTGTGGAAAAACGAGGAATGTTGAAGTTGTGTACAACTGCGAAACACATTCAGAGTTACACTGACACACATCTTGTAAATTGGCTTATTTCTCGAGAGATTTCACTTTTCATTCTGAACGAAATGACTATGTGACAGAATATTTTCACGTTCAAACAGACCTTCGTAAATGGATGTTGTATTCAATGTAATTTGCACGAAGCTACTGTTGCGGTAGACAATCAGATAAGGAACTGATTAGTTTGTATCAATTTATTGGAAAAAGAGTAATATTATAACGACTTTTCTATAATCAGTTTCGAGTACAGTTAATTTTTGTTAGGTCCTTCAATCAACTTAGTTATCGGATATTGTTATTCGAGCAGTAACAAATGATCTATTTTTCTTTGTACTATTATGATCAGTACTTTGTCTGTATAAACGTGTACGCTTGATCATACGACAGCCTACGCACATATCTCTTTCTAGCTTAAATATCGCTTAATGAAACATCCTCTTCCCCATGAATAAATGTGCTCGAATCCTATTAACAGCATTTGCCTTGCTATGTCTTTGTTCGATTTGACTATAAATTCACCTCTGTATTTGCTCACGCACATATTTGACACTCTGTTTCAAAGTCACTCGATATGCTCATAAATTTTTTATCTATGCTGTCCGCTAATAAACTGTAGTAGCCGCTTCTTATTGCCTTCTGATTATAAACATCGTTGGGATTAATATAGTAATGGTTATCAAGGTGATTGATTAACGAAGCTATACCACTACCATATCGATTAGTACTATATGTCTTTGCCTTCAAATATGTCTGCATCATAAAAAAACAGATTTGTTTTTGATGTTTAGTCGAAGTTTATAGAGATATGTAAATAAGGTAATGATTTGCCGAATTATACAATGTATCAAATGGAGAGGAATTTTAATGCTCATCTATCTTTCAAGATATTTATTTATTCTCTTGTTTTATTATTTATAGAATACTAAATTAGCGAACATGGGATCGATAACCGAATGTCACATGTTATGCAAATCATGTCTTGTCTAGGTGTTCATACTTTTAGTCAGAAGTATCCAGTGTTCATTTGTTTTTATTTGCTTTCTAACTGACTTTATTTACTATTGTGATACTATGCAATTCAATCATTTTATAGCAAAAGTTTACTTTTCTTTGTTAATATTGTGGTACATTAGGTCAATGTCCCACTTTGTAAAAGACCACTGATCATTAGATGCTAAAGATTTTAAGAGTGATTTGACTTGGAATCTTCATTTTCTACACTGAGCACTTTCATCTATGACGTTTACAGTCTACTTAGTATTTGTAAAACACTCCTATATATTGAAACGAATTTTCACTAAATGTTTCTTATGGAAATGATTTTATTCAATTATTGATTACGGATGCTTTTAGAGAAAGTTTTGACTAGATTTAAATGAAAAAATGTTTATAGGTGATGTCTTTTGAAATTGATCATTTCAAGTTTCCAACACGAATCATCTAAGAAAAAGTCAATTCGTCAAATACGTATTTCACCATACTACTTAATGAAGTGACAAACTGTTACTGATCTCTAGTAAAAGGTAATTTCATCTTGAATATAACTTAAAATACTTAAGGATCTAAACTAATTTATCTTGATTAATGGAAGAAAGCATTAAAAAAAAACAAGATAAATTTTCCAATAAATAGATAGTGACAAATGTTGAGAATTCAGTTAATAATCCAAAGAAGACGAACTACTATTTATTATCAGAAGGGGTTCTGTGGAGATTTTAGTAATTTCAGTAGTTGAAATCATGAGACAATTGTAGCTAGATCACCATGGAAAACCTAGGAGCACTGGATGGCCGTTTCGTTCCAGTATGGGACCCCTCAGCATTGCGCATCCACGGACCCGCCCCCCTGCGAGATTCGAACACAGGACCTCTCAGTCTCGCACGCGATTGCTTAACCACCAGACCACTGAGCCGGCCGGGATCCAACGTTGTTAATGTCTAACTTCAACCAATCCACGAAATTGAGCCACCGTCCATCACTGAGCTGATATCTCACAACAGAGCTGACTTAAAATGTCGTTTCCTGGAGTTCTGGTGAGAAGCCGTCAAAAGTAGAGTTCAATCGTGTCTGTTGTGAGATATCAGCTCGCTGAATACAACGGTGTACGGTGGCGCAACTTCGTGGATTAGTTGGATACTGGCCGACTCAGTGGTCTGGTGGTTAAGCGTTCGCGCACGAGACTGAGAGGTCCTAGTTTCGAATCTCGCGGGGGGATCGTGGATGCGCAATGCTGAGGAGTCCCCTACTGGAACGAAACGGCCGTCCAGTGCTCCCAGGTTTTTCATGGTGATCTAGCTTCAATTGTCTCATGATTCCAACTACTTTTTATTATTCACTAAATTGAATTATCTTGTTATTCTAATTATTAATGATGATTTTAAAACTTTTTTTGTAAAAACACTTTATGATTGATTCTGTTTTCACTGTACATAAGTGTTACGATGTATTTAAAGTTATGTGAATTATATATTATTTACCGTTTAGACGATGAAGGTGTATATGAATTGGTGATTGTTCAGAATGAGCTTTGATAAAATTTGTATTGTAATGATAAATAAGGTGTCTGAAAAGAACACTGAAAATCATATTTAGTTACTATTTTTTTTCTAAATTTGAAAATGTTGTCCTTCCATTTATGGATTGATCAGTGACAATAACGATTTAAATTCATTTGGTATTGTTTTACTTGAACCATCCCATTGATATTTAAGACAGCAATTGATGAGTCTCTTATTAACATATGTGCATCCTGTGAGGATTGCCTCAATATAGCTTAATTCACAAGCATCATAAGGAAAAATGGAGAGTGGCTTGCATAGAATGCAGAGTGCGCGTTTCCCCCTGTTTGGGACTCGACAGTTGGATGTACCTACACCTCAGAGTTGATGTTCACTCTCCGACTCAAGCAAGTGGCTATCAGGACTCATTAGCTATGTGGATAATGCGATGGTGTTTGGAGCGAATTGTATTGAGTTAGAATCCTTGAGTGAATATCAAATCTGAGATGCAGGTGCATCCAGCTGACCAGTCCCGAATAAGACGAAACGCGCGTCCTGCATTCCACTACTATTCACTATAACGATTTAATTTGTCATAAAGTAATTCAAATTGTTTATTTCTTTTGTTGGACAGATAGAACATTTTAAAATCGGATCAATTTCTTGTTAATAAGTTATGAAATATACAGTCTAAATGAAATCGATTGTGAAATGATGGTTAGAGAAGTTTATTTACATAATAAACTTTTATATGACACTTTAATTGTTAACTAGTAATTTGTATTAAAATGGTTATTAATAAGAGAGGAACTCTTTTGTTTTTTGAAAAAAATTGTTGTGAATGAGTTTTGAAGAACAAAAATGGGAATATAAACTGCTCAGCTAATGGAAAATATAATGATCACCTTTAAGAAACTACACATTAAAATGTAGTCTGATAATTCTGTTGAACTGTTTATGAGTTCCATAGTGACAAAAGTGAAATAGTCTTGAATCTTTCCCGGAACGTCTGTGGTTAGTTCTTAAAGTTAAAAATACGCCTTTTTGAGGTAAATTATCAGTAATAACATTAAGATATAAGTTTGGATCATTCGGGCTAGTTTTCATACTGGAACTAGATTTGAAGATGTAAATAATCCTTAAGAAATTCTAAAACATAATATAAGTTACTACTTACTGTTTACTCAATGAAAAACAATGAACGATCACATACCTACGTGTTAGTTTACTGTCCATTTATATACAGCACTGTTCCTCAGATCATTTATCAAAAGCTAGTGGGAAAATGTCTGAGCAACACACTGAAAGTATTTCAGCTTATTAAATTATACCGCTGGATGACCGTCTCGTTATAGAATGGGACGTCTCAGCAGTGAGCATCCACAATCCCGCACGCTTCACTTCAGCTGTTAAAATACTATAATCTCCACAAGTCCCTATACTGATACTAAGCATGTACTCACTAGTGGCTGATTCTAGATGGATTTCCTAAAGTTCTAGTAATAAGCCATGACCAGTGGAGTTCAACCCGTGTTTAGGGGAGGCAATTATCCACTTCATACAATGGATTAAGGGATGAGTAATATCGATAGATGTCAGTTCACTTTAAGCGTTTGCACTCGAGACTGAAGGTAGTAGGTTTGAATTCCGCGTGTGGGATCGTGAATGATCACTGATAAATGTCCCATTCTATGATGAAATTGTTATCTAGCGCTTCCAAGTTATCACTGATAATTTAGCTTACATCAAATTGCGAATTCAACTATTAAAAAGTTAGTGAACTTAATTTTCGAGTGGTGGTTACAAATTCCTCACTAATTAGAATCAATGTTATTCTGCTATATGATGTAACAGTTGGATAAGTGTATGACAATTTTAAGGCTCAGTTTTTTTATTTTTTACTTTTTCATCATTATTCATAAAGTGAGGACTAGTTCAGAGATATAGAACAGAAATAAAGTACACTTTTCTTTACATTCGAGACATTTTAATTAAGTGAAAGATGAACATCAATGTTCTATTGCATGAATTGTAAGTTTTTATTAAAAGAATGTCGTCTGTATCAAAAATAACAATCTCAAATATTATTGTGTTTAATTATGAAGACGTAATTTATTATTTTGAAGTAGTTTTGTTAGAAAACGTTGAATAAATTTCACTAAATAAATTAATGAGTCTGAATGGATTATTCGATTACTTAGAACTGAATTGTACAAATATAATGAAATAAACAAAGATAATGCTTTAAATTTAAGAAATATGTGGCTGTCTTGTCTCTCAGTAGCTATGTGGATGCGATTGTGTTCGAAGCGGACGATGCTGAAATTGAGTCACAGAGTGAACATCAACTCTGAAATGCACGCACATCTAGGTGACCAATTCCAAATAGAACAAAACTCTCATCCTACATTCCACTACGGGCCACCATCCATCTTTACTCATGGAATCTATACAATGTTGTTTAGAAAGTGAATCAACTTTTCAAAATTAAACCCATAGGTTTAGAAAACATAACAAAAGTATAAACATCTACTTAAATAAGTATAAGTTTTAAAACTAATTCATACTATATATACATATTCTATTAAAAATATATAAGTACAAAACATTTAAGGGATGTAAATCTGTTCTATTGAATTTAACAAAACAACATAAATAATCGACATCAGTAAACCTTAATTGAATATCTATTGTATATATAATTAAAGTCCATATAAATCTAAATACAAAACAAAATCAAGAAGGTTCACTATTTATAAAAGATTATTATTATTATTATTTACTTTTAAATCTTTTTTCTTTAACATTGAATAACAGTAGTGTCATATTCTATTTTGTTTAATTACTGTTTATTGAATATTACAAGGTCATTTTTAAAAATAAAAAAATAATAAACAATCAACAGAATAATAAATAAATAAAAATCATAATCAAAGAGGGGTATTATGGAGATTGTAGTAATTTAATAATTGAATTCATGAGTCAATTTAAGCTAGAAGGTGATCCAATTTTGTGGATTGGTTAAGGTTAGAGATCAACACCTTTGGATGCTGAATAGCTCAGTGATCTAGACATTAATAGGTCTTGGTTTCGAATCTCGCGGAGGGTGGGATCGTGGATGTGCACTGCTGAGAAGTCCCATACTAGGATGAAACATCCGTCGAGTAGTTTCAAGTTTTCCATAGTGGTCTAGATTCAACAGACTGATCAAATCAATTATTAAATTAAACTTATGATAGAGATTGAAATATTAATTCTCTTGTTTTTAATACAAAGTTGTATATCATTTTCTCTATATAATCTGAGTTTATAGAATCTCACATTATTTATCGTTATCGAAGTTTTCTCCGTTGTTATTGACTTATTGAACTGGATAGTGATAGTTTCTTGAATTTTGTTGCTAATGTTATGTCCTAATAAGAATAATGAATGGGAACTTTCGGGATCCATTTATGGACTAATATTATACGTATATTTTTATCGTATAATTGTTAATTAACTAAACTATTCATATTCGTGTCCCTATTATTATAAGCTTTGCTTTGACCTATGAGCTATTATTACACGAATTATCATTCTTGAGTTACGCCCAGTCTATCAATTACTATCTCCCACATTCACAGCCACATTTAGTTAAATGTTGTACAAATGTTGTTTCCTATTTTATGGTACGATGTGGTCTCTTTGATTGGTACTCGGTTTATAAACCGAGTATGTTTGAACTAAGTGATTTATATCACAGAGGCTGAGATTGGTGATCTGGACTTAACTGGCTAGGCTAGGCAGGAAGCAGGACCGATAAGGACTCTAGACTGCTCGTACCTGTTTTATGTATCATTGGTCCGATCGATAATTCACTGTTGTCTAATTGATGGTATCATTACGTTATACATTAACAGGGCACACAGGTCACAAGTTATAACAATCGGCACAAAACTACAAGTGATAACGATTACATAATCAATAAACTCAGTGTTTTGGTACCAATATAAAAGTAGTAAATAGGCAAAGTATTGAACAAAATCTTCACTTTCAAGGTTTATTCGCTTAAACTTTTGGTATAACAACCTTGTTTTTTTTCAACGACATGATTTCAAATCTCATTAGACGATGACTGTTTGTTTTGTTCATGAGTAAAGTGATAAATATTACCCAGAGATAAAGATAATGTTAATTTATCCGGAATTTTTGTTGTTGTTGAGTTTTTTATTTATTAAACTTTACATTTTATGTCATAGTTTAGACACATTTTGAAATTGAAATTATTTCAATAGGGAATTCAATAAAGAATTAACTTTTATTACTCTAATCAAATCATATCGAAATAAGGAAATAACATAAAACTACAATACTTTTATGTGAATACAATTTAATTCAATGTAGCTTATAAGTCAAATAAATATTTCATGGAAAAGTCATTCCAGGCAATTTTTTTCATCTCAAGTTGATCGAATTAACAATGTTTAAGAAGCATTCACTTGGTATTGGTGTTACTTACATATTCCCATTGTTATTTAGGACTGTAATTGACCAGTCTCATGTTAGCATATGTGCATCCTGTGCAGATTGTCTCGATATTACCTAAAGTCATAAGCTTTATAAACTAGCCACTATCCATCTTTGTTTAAGAAACATATTAAAACTAATGCGATCATATTGTGTTTATTACCGGATATAATAAATAATTCACTTGGATCATTGTAACTAATTCTTAAACAATTATTATTTCAAATATAATATGACTCCATCTATTATCAATGAATAAATCGTGATTTCGGTTGTATTTATTACATTTTTTATTGATTGTTTAATTGAATTCGTCGATAAATCTTTAACCATTGATTAAACAACGCGGTTGATTAAAGTCATTCCCAATGACAGGTAATTTATCTTATATATAAATCTTATTAGTAAATCTTTCATTAAAATCTCTCATTTAGAAAATATAAATCCAGTTTTATGCCGGACATCCATTAAGTTATTCAATGGATAATTAATGTTTCTATTGATGCTCCATCATAAGTTCAAAGACAAAAACATAAATCACTTATGAAATGTATCATATTCTTTGATGATAATAATTTATTATTTCAATCTAATTTAATAGACAATAGTGAAAATGAATTCAGGTCAGTTATATATTGAATGGGACAATATCATATCTCATATCTCATATAATGATTGCTTTTGATTGTTTGATTTATTCTTCGAGTAATTATCTTGACTGATAAATCAGGTTTAGTTTATTTACATTAAATTATTGTTATTTATTATGTAAACATTAGAATAGAATTAATAGATTGAAGTTGTAAATTATTTGATAATTAAACAAATACTTATTTGATTCAGTTAACAATTGACTTTAGTTTCACAATATTAGTTAATGTAATTGATGTATGGGTGAGAATGATAATGATTGGTTGTTTGCTTAGTAAGATATGTAGATAGTCTGACAAGTGTCAGATGAGTTATACATTCCCCTACCCTTATAATGATTATTTATGATTGTTCATTGTTGTTGGATTGTGTCAGGTTTTTAGTGTGGAAATATATTTACGTTCTAGTCAAGCTAATCACGTGCTGGAGTCCTGTAGAATAGATACTTTGAGGGAATCTAGTGTAGATATTCGTCTAAGGTAAATTAACGTCCCATACGTGTAAACGTTGGAAAACCAACCGGTTTTATTAGTAATTGATGAGACATTGAAACAATCATTTCAACAAAAACAAATGTAAGTAAAACATTGTTTTACATTAATTAATCATTTGAGGATCAATCGAGAAAACTGTTATTGACTTGAAACAAATATCTTATATAAGTATAAGGAGTTAAATGATATAAGTGTTCACCATGTTAGATGTGTTTATTAATAATGTTTTAATGTCTAACTGAATAAGACAGAAATGAAAGCTCTATTATTCCGATCAAAGTTTTCTATCACAAAACGTGGATAGGGATAGTGCAGTGAAGGGGAACACAAGTGAGGACAACAGAATTATATTTAGCACAACATTACGGAGTTACCTGGTAAAATAAAAAAAATCATACTATAATACCTAATTTGCAAAATATTAAATAATTGTCTCAAACTTCATTGTTCTTGCATTTCCATGCTAATTTCTTTCTATTCCCGCTCTTCCTTTCTTGATCTTCCCCATCTTCTGCCGCCACACATTACATTCTTGACTGGCGTCGTATACTACTTATATCCATATAAGTAGCACGCATCACAATAAGACTGATAGGAAAAATTTATTTAAAAATGGTATCTAATCAGTTGTTAGATTTGCAGGCAATCAATAATTACTTGTTTTATTTTCATTCAAACTACTTGATATTGTTAAACATTTTGTTTCATCCACTTTGAACTCAGAAAAGTTTTCGAAAAAAGAAAATTGTGTCAGTAGTAAAGATCGTTACATGTAACGTTACTAACACCAGTCTGTTTTTCTTATTGCAGGGCAACAAAGAGTGAACGTACTGGAAGAATAGGGACAAGCCCTACGTAAACTGAACCTGCAAAACGACGGATAAAACTATTTTGTAATCAGTTTTTCCGTTTTTCAGTTTTCAAAAATATATCAGTTGTGCTAGTATGCCGCGTTCTTACTTCAGAGGCATTTACCAGTCCTGACTGTTGTGTTGTTGTTTCAAATCGATCCTGCTTCCAAGTAGACGCTAATATTACGCGTTGCAAACAATGTGATTCATTTATGAAATGTCATCACAAATTGAAGAGACAATGATGTTTTGATCTTTCAGATGAGTTCAGTCAATTAATAAGTCGAGAAAAAAACATTCATACTTAATCACGAGTTTAATTTCATTGAATATACTTTTTTGCTATGTTCGAAGCAATTACGAGTTCACTTGGACTGCGAACAAAACAAAAACTTGTCACCAAAGAACAATAAACTAGATATTCCAATGCATCCCAACCCCGATAACTCTAGAGAGAAGTCGAAGTTCGAACGGGGAAGTATATTCCGCAAAAAGCCAATGGCACAAGCGATAACAACAGACACAAATCAAAACGTATATATACAACACAAAACCGTTTTTGGGAAGCGTTACAAAATAGTATACTAAAAGATACAATGGACCAATAGCGTTTAAAATTCTCTCAAGTGGGAAATATTATTATTAGCATCGTAAATTTAGATTTTTTAAAATTGTCTAAAGTCTCATTTAAGTCACGAAACAGATAATGTTACCTAATGAATTACAGATTTTCTTAATAAGTTAATAAGAAAACAAACATTAAAAATTGTTATGGAATACGATATAGGATAATCAAAAATCAATCGGTAATCGATTTCATTCAGTTTAATCTACATACAACTATAATAAATGGATCCATTTTAATGTGGTTTCAAAAATGGGGGTAGCCATAGCAACGTATTAGTGATTAATTAAATTCATAAAACTTCATTAATTATTATTCATATGCATCTATCTCCCCTTTGTTGTTGTTGTTGATTAAATTAATAGTTCTCTGTCAAACTAAGTTAAAACTAATTAAATAATGAAATTAGATATCATAATAAATAAAATAATTAAAAAACCAAGCATTACTTAGGGTTATCAACTAAAGATAATGGGAACACAGTGATCATTGAATATTGAGAATTATATTAATTTTATTACACTAATTAAATAAGATTTAACCACTCCCTTCAAATGTCCTATTAATGTATATCACATGAAGTATAATAATTTCATTTACATATTACTGATAATATAAAATCTTTAAATTCTAATTATAGAGAAAGAAATTGATCTTATAATTGATATATTGATTCGTGGTAATTTTCTTTTATCAGTATAGGGTTGTAGAGATTAGATATTTGATTGAGATCATAATTTGATCAATATTAGATCATTGAAAACCTGGAAGCTAGACATGAACACTGTTGGATGCTGGCTTAATGGTGTAGAGGTTGGACGTTTGCATGCGAGACCAAAGGTACTGCGTTCAAACACCACATGCGGGATCGTGGATGTACATTACTGAGGAGTCTCAAACTAAAATGAAATGGCCATCCATTACTTCTAGGTTTTTTATTGGCAGTTTAACAGTGATCGATTCACGATGTCAATCAAAAATTTTCCTTAAGTTAATTTTCACTGTGGTTCTGTTGTATCGGACAACTCAAAGTGAATTTTTTTGAATAAAGTTTAATGCGTTTTACACTGTATTAGTTAATCCTGTTTGAGGTTAGTTATTCGATTTTAAGGTATTCCCATTGTATTCATAAGTTCACTGTAAATTTTTGCTTGTGATCTATTGTAAATCTGATATATCCCAAAGAGAATAATGAATGGGAACTTTCGGGATCCATTTATGGACTAATATTATACGTATATTTTTATCGTATAATTGTTAATTAACTAAACTATTCATATTCGTGTCCCTATTATTATAAGCTTTGCTTTGACCTATGAGCTATTATTACACGAATTATCATTCTTGAGTTACGCCCAGTCTATCAATTACTATCTCCCACATTCACAGCCACATTTAGTTAAATGTTGTACAAATGTTGTTTCCTATTTTATGGTACGATGTGGTCTCTTTGATTGGTACTCGGTTTATAAACCGAGTATGTTTGAACTAAGTGATTTATATCACAGAGGCTGAGATTGGTGATCTGGACTTAACTGGCTAGGCTAGGCAGGAAGCAGGACCGATAAGGACTCTAGACTGCTCGTACCTGTTTTATGTATCATTGGTCCGATCGATAATTCACTGTTGTCTAATTGATGGTATCATTACGTTATACATTAACAGGGCAACAAGGACTCAGATTATAACGAAATCAGTATCAAAATAATATATTTATAGTTGAACAGGTGATTTGTCCTTTGAGTCATTTTGCCTGATCTTCCTATATTGGCTCGATGTCAGTATATATATGTAGTGTTGAATTATCGAGGGAAGTCCACAAATGGTTTGTGATGAAAGGCAGGATCAACCGACATAATAAGGATTTTATGTAATCCAACGATACGTTAATTTTTTAGATATTAACAGAAGTTAAGAGTGTTTAGAAATTGCAGTCTGATGTATTCATATAGACCACGGAATGTATTTACAGCCATTAAAGTTACGACATCTTGAAGGAACTTCGACCTTCAAGTATTCAACCGCTAACTCGATGCTTCCAAACAACACCTACCATCAAGCATTGGTCATAGACCATTTGGTACTTCGCAAGGGAGACTATGCCCTTTAGGAGTTGCATGAAGGCCCGTTTAGAAATCACTTTGTATTATTATTGATCAATTTGGTTTTTTTACGACGACAATAGCAGAAGTATGGATCTTGCAAACAATCAAGATGATGATATTTCAGTGATCAAATCGTGTAGATGTCGGATCAACTTTATCACAGATCCATAGGTAACTGATCTTTCGAGTTGGGACACTAAAGTGATATCATATTTTAGTCATAAAACTACTTACGTAGTTCTAAATGACGCCAGTTTGGATCAAAGATATTGGCAAATTGTTTACTTTTTCGCTTATGTAGTCTTCGAACATAATAATAATAATTTTATATTCTGAAAAATAATAATTACAGAATTCACGCCATTTTACAGGCATGATCAATTTGATATAAATAATAACGTTAGACGTGCAGAACAAACATGTGATAAAAGAAAGTTTTAAGTATACTAGTTCAGTAGTTGTTTAAGTAGTACATATATTACGGCGATCCAATGCATCAGCCGGGAATTTTTAATATTTCTTAAATGGACAGCCTGTTGATATATGAACGGTGTAATTAAGGTCAATTCGTGTGCCAGATCGAATAATTATCTACAACTAGAGAAATTAAAACGAAAACAGAGAGCACGGAACAACAAAAAAGTAATTACCAAAATATATCAATCAGGTCTACCTAAATACGTGTGTCATGTGACACAGTGATATACTGTTTATGTTATTCAAATTAGTTAAAGTTGCTAGGGGGCGGTGTTAACATATTGATAGCAAGTGGGTGGTTTTACTAAGGGAATTCACTAATAAAGATGGCTAAACATTTAGGGTTCCTAAAATATCACTTGTGGAATGAGATACACTTGAAGGCGCTAGGCCATACAATGCATTTTCAGAGGAGCAGTATGAATCGATGCAGCGAACAAATAATGGGAGTGATTTTATCGTGCGGATAGATTGTGGTAGGTTATTCCAGAGTCTAGAAAATTTACAGGTGAAGTAATTCATATAAAGAGATGATTTAGAATGAATTTGTTTCACTAGTGCCAAGGAATTACGGATGTCATAATAAGACGTTTCTGCATACCGAATCGCGTGATCGGATGTAAACGATAGTTTATGAAGTAGTTTGAAGAAAAAGATAGGATTTAGTTTGAGTCTCCTCCTCCATAAAGGGTCTAGCCCAAGTTTATTACATCCAGAATTATAAGTTAAGGTACAATCAGCTCCAAGAATACGAAGTGTAAATCGTCTCTGTACAGATTCCAGCCTTAATTTATCATTTATGAGCGCACTGCTAAGAATAAACGTGCAATATTCTAGAAGAGGTCGAGCACAAACTTTGTACATTAGAATACGTGATTCAGTGTTGTAAAGGTTTCGAGTTATGTAACCTATTAGACGTTGAGACTTAGAGGTCTGTTTTAATATATGTTCTGTAAACGACAAGTCTTGGGAATATCTAAGTCCTAAGTCTACTACTGTATGTAACCTAGATAACACTTCTCCATTTATGGTAATGTCTAGGTTGAGTGATGTATCGCCGAAGCATATCCATCCACAATTAGCCGTATTAAGCTCCAGTTGCCATTTTAAGCACCACTGTGCTACCTTGTTATGCTCCATGCTGATGCAATTTTGCATATTTTTCAGGTCATGTGGAGAAAATGAATATACTACTTTAAGATCATCTGCATATAGAAGGGACTTGCCGACACAAAAACTTTCACAAATATCATTGACAAACACTAAAAAGAGCAAAGAGGCTAAGACACTACCTTGTATTACACCACTTCTAACAGGGACAGCGTTAGACAATGAAGAGTTAGTTTTAACTATTTGATGTCGATTGCTGAGAAAGGAATCAAGCCAAGCAAGCAAAGGATTTTGAACCCCATAAGATGCGAGCTTACCTATAAGAAGTTTGTGGCTAACCATGTAAAAGGCTTTAGAAATGTCCAGATATAGCAATAAGACTAGATATCCTTGGCTATGTAGAGAATAGACTAAATTAAAGAAGTCAAAATGACATGTCATGCGAGAACGATTTTCAAGAAATCCATGTTGAGTATCATTGATAAATTTTCCAGCAAGTAAATAGTTGGAAAGTTCATCACTTATAATTTCTTCCATAATCCTAGAAATAACTGGAGTAATATTTATTGGCCGGTAATTGTTCATGTCAGTCTTATCTCCAGATTTGTAACGTGGTATGATGTACGCGGTTTTCCAACAGTAAGGGTGAGAACCGGTTTCCATAGAGAGAGTAAACAGCTTTAGAAGAAGAAGTGGAATATCTGGACCACCATATTTGTAGAGAAATGATGAAATTCCGTCTACTCCATGACCTTTCGAAAGCTTAAGGGTATTTATAGCCTTATTAATTTTCATGTATGTGAAGGAGATAGATTTTATTGAGTTGCTAGTCACGCACATAAATCTTGAAGCATAGCCACTTATGTTTTCTACACCATTCGCGAATATACTACTGCAAAGGTCGGCCATGGTTTTAGAGTCGTATATAAAAGTGCTATCATGCTGGATGCACGGTATATCAACATTTCGAGTTGCTTTAGTGCGTTTATTGAAAAGGAGAGTTAAGTTTTGTACTTTCGAGTTAGTATTAAGGGCTAACAGCTCCTCATTAATGGCTTTTAACCTATGTTTCTCTTTAATTTGATTAAAAATTATTGTTATTTGTGCAACTGCTGTGAAGTCGTTTGACTTAAAATAACGATTCTGTAGGCGTTTTAGTTTATTACGATATTTAGCTGGTGTATATAATTCGTAAGGTTTACTAAACCTGTACGTTTTAAGAGGTACACTAGAATCCAAACAAGAGTTAATGATCAGATAGAATTCGTCGATAGCATCCATGAGACTATTACATGAAAAAAAGTTATCCCAGTCTGAAAGTTTAATCAATGAATGCAGGAGGTCCCAGTCAGCATGCTTATAGTCTCTATATTGACAGGTTTTTTGAATGGGTGGGTTATAAGAGAGATAGATAGGGAGAGCGCAAACTACTATCTTATGGTCACTGCTTTCAAATTCATCATATACTTTTACAGATAGTAGGATAACATCTCTACTAAATATTAGATCGAGTATACTATCGCTTCTAGTTAGGGCACAAACCCACTGTGACCAGAAGTGCATGTTAATGGTTGCCGAGAACTCATCATTACATGACTGACAACTACCGGTACTCCAGTTGATCCCAGGATAATTGAAATCCTCAGTGATAACCTTAGCATTAAAGTTTAGAGAGGATGCATGTATGAATGCATTGATAATAAGATCATTCCCACTATTCAGACTATCAGGAGCTCTGTATATACATCCAAGTAGTAGACTATGATTCAGGGTGTTGACTGATATCCAGACTGATTCTGGTAAACTATTCAGGACACTATCTTCAACTTTATTAGTTGTTAGGGTATCCAAAGCAGATATAATACAACCACTTTCTCGCTTAGTTTCTCTGTCGCAGCGATAAAGTCGATAGTTCTGGATATTTAATTCTGAATTAGATACTGCTTGAGAGCACCATGTTTCAGTGATAAGTATGAAAGAAGGTTTGCCTAGAAAAGCTAATGTTCTCAAGGCTGAAATTTTGTTCAGAAGTGAACGTGCATTGATAAGTAATAAGTTTAAAAAGGGAGTGTGGAGTGTAAAAAAAACCGAGAGCTTCCCTATTGATGTTATGCAGTTTGGATTTGCATAGACTGTGGTTTATTATGTTTGACTGATCGTATGGGCTATCGCTTGAACAAATTGTATTGCTAGTGGGACCAGGGATTTCTGAAGGCCAAAAAAATCATTATTTTGAAAAGTGGGTTAATTTGATGAACTTGATTAGGCGGACAGTTAAGACAGGCACCTGCCAGTTGGGGTTGGGTTGATGATGCGTAACCTAGTAATCCATCTTGCCCAATGGGAAAGTGCTGAGAATAGTTATGTCTTGCAGGTATATTATTTAAAACGTTTGTGGATAACCGTAGGGTGCGTTGGTTCATTGTGGTCTGTCCAATATTAGGCCTGCTTACATAATGATTGCAGTGGCCATCTTGTGAGACATTTGAACCAAATCTGTCCTTATAACCTTCCCTACGATGCGTAAGGTAAAGCATGGTGTCGGGAAGTACAGTCTTATTTTTATTTGGTAGGGTCATCGTAGTATTTTTGATATTGGGTCTAGAACCAGAAGGTTCTGTACTTACATTCTTCTTACGTGGCAAAGGTAATTTAATCTTGACAGCGTTTTTAAGAGTTGTAGCATTAGAACTAAGTACTTGCTTATGGGCTTCTAATGGTAAACTGGGTAATATCGGATTAGTGACGTCATTAGATGTACATTGGCTATCAGATGTTACTACAGACATAACAGGCAAATTAGCATTCTTTGTTGGTATATCAGAGTACTGGAGAACATGAGATAAGGTAGCTGCATCAGTGGATCCAGCAGCTGATGCATCGTGGTTTGTTGTGATCTCAACACCTTTATTTTCGTTCAAGGTACATGAATGACTGGGTTGTATTGCACGTAGAACTCAGAGTTTGGTTCTCTGAATGTAAGTTATCAGGCCAATAGTAATCGAGAAGCTTTATTTTAGCGTCTATAAAAGTGATATTTTCGAAACGTTACGATGTACTGAAGCTATCTTCCTAATCGCGGGTTGTCTCCACAAAACCTTAACGCTTGACATTTAATTAATTCCATACGTTCACCCAGTAATGATTATTTCAGACTTTTATTGTTAGTGTGTGCACAGATTAGTCGTTGTTATTTTATCTAGTAGTTGGCAAATAAACGTAAGGATGTGGCTACTGATTCAAGATCTAACCCTATACATTTCCTAGTAAAGGAGTAGTTACTTTCACGACCTGTGGCCTTGTAATGACGACTGTTTTTGAAAAGTATAGTATGGTTAATTGTCACTGCACATACGCTAACAAGAAAACGGAAGAATCTTCCACGGTCGGGGCTAAATTCAATTTTCTAATCGTAGGGAGGAGGTATTGATTTTTGAAGAACATCATACATATCTGAACCGACCTGACTGCCAGACCGAACAAATGTTGTCTCATACTGAACAATTATTAGCCGGTGGTAATCAATCCCACTGTCTCTGAGTGTTAGACTTCAGTCTGTTGTTCATCAGTAACTCCAATCACAATCTATCACATTTGAAATTTAAAATGCAACACATTTATTTTCATATCATCAATCGAGAATAGAACCATGAGATATTGTTTCCAAACTATTGGCTTAGTGACTTCTGTGCATCGTTGAGAAACAGTGATGAAATAAGGTCAAAACCTAAACTTCCATTCATCATATTGTTTAAATAATAGAATATAAAACGATCTTCAAGTCGTCTGAACAACTCTGATTTGATACGTCTCTCTATTATCACATCTTTTTTTATTCCAGTACAAGTGAGAATTTAAATGCTTGCGATTACAGCGTTATTTCTATCTTCAAGATATGGATAAAACAGCTAACTTGTCTAGGTCCGACTACTTTAAAAGAGAAATTTTAGAGAGTTTTTTGCTAAATATCCAAGCAAAATCAATTAGTTTTTCATTTTTTTCAACTCTTACATCCAGTAATTTATCAAACTGAACAATACAGATCTGAACAAAAAATCACAGTATATCACCCAATGAAATTAAAGTAAATAAAATTCAGTAGTTGAAATCATGAGTCAATTGAAGCTAGACCACCATGGAAAACCTGGAAGCAATGGACGGCCGTTTCGTTCTAATATGGGACTCTTCAACAGTGCGTATCCACTAAAATCTCCACAAAATCCCTTCTGATAAATAAAACCCACCTAAAATTAATAAAAAACTACAGAATGTCAATTAAATAAAATAAAAAAACACTTTTAATCAATATTGGAATTGTAACTGTAATTTATTCTTATACACTATGTATGCTGTATTAGAATTCCAACTAGGAAATTTAAATTGATTTGGGAAAAAAAAACAAAATTTAATTTTCAATTTTTAATGTTTAATACACGAAAATAATTTCCTCTTCCTGATTGTATATATAAAATAAACTAATTCTGAATGTTTATTATTTAATTAATTTAATGACAAACATCTAATACAATTTCTGAAATTTCATCACATTAAACACAGTTAAATTATAAGTTCTTCTAATAGGTTATATTCTACTTCAAAAAACATATTTAGTTGGTGAGTGTTAGAATTGATTCCGAGAACTACGATGGAGCCTCTAGAGGCTCTAGAAGAACCGAAGAGTTCCATCCGATTAGAACGCAATAAAATGTCCCAGAATATCAACGTGGTATGCTACAATTGTTCAGTAGCATAACATGCTACTTTTGTGGATTGGCTGAGTTATAATGTTGATTTAACAAACGCTAATATCTATAAATATACATGATTTTCTATATATTTTGATTCTTGCTCAGCAAGCACTTCCTTCGGCCTTCTCATTTTGCGACTTTAGGATGTTGTAGCGTACCGGTGCTGAAGTCATACGCGGTATATTAAGAATCTAAGCTTCTAGATTTAACAGTAAGATTCTCATGAATGAATATTTTCGTGATTCCTTAACGACATTCAAATGTGAAGATTTACTGTTTGGTTGGTTTCTGTGTTATTAACTTTCAACATCGTAAAGTGTATTTTGTCAAGGTCATTATGTTCTACATTTAGCCTGTAATGAACAAACTCATTGAATGGATATTTATATAATGAAATGATACGATAATGCAATCAATTTGACAGACAATTTGTTAAATATTAAATTTTCATATTTCTTCAATGGAAAAAGAAAATAGATAATTTAACTATCAGTTATACTTTGGTGGCTAGGGATCTGACTCGAATTGCATTGTATTCTGACTGTCATCAAAATACAAATATTGGCTATTCTCGTATATTTAATCAACTGCAATCGCGTTGGTCAATAACGGAATTAAATAAGTCGAATACGAGAATGGAATTTTTAATACATACATTTTGTACAATCACTGATCTGGACAGACAATCAGAGGTATAAAGCGAGTAGAATGGAGTAAAGCAAAATGCCACGCGATGGAGGTGTTTGAGCCAACTACCATTCATCAAGCGTTAATGAATATTTAGAGCCAGATAAAAATAAGTTACAGACATGTGATGAATAGAGTAAGAAGCGTACACACATATAGGCTCATATGAAAACAGTCAAGGTTGATAAATGAATAATTTACAAGGTCAAAACGTGAATAAAGAAGAATGGAAAAATTGACTTGTTCAAAAGCTAGAATAAGATATATATGAGCTTAACATAGTAATCGACACTACGAAACATCTAAACGTTGCTAGGTAATATCAAGTAGTTTTTTTGCTTCCTTGAAAACCATTCATTCTTCTATTTTCAAATTATTATAAATGAACAGATACAGTGTCTATTTTGATGGAGTTTTGTTCTCTGACCTGGATAGAAGTTTGTGAATTTTGTGCTGATGATGTCGTTCAGGAGAACTATGAAAGCTCCACGACCAAACCATCCGACACAGAACAAAACTCCATCGAAATTATTCAATTGAGCTAAAAATCTTCATCATTTTAAAACCGTAGTGTCTATTACTTAGTTTTATTTATGACGAACAAAATTACAATTATTGTATACACATAAATTGAGACTTCATAAAGTACTTACATACTCAACATAATTAATTCCGCTTTGGTTACGATAACAATAGAACTATACATATTCATTGATGTAAAATAAGAATTCAGATAAGTGTTGTCGATTACTTATTATAACATGAATAACCACATCTTCATTTGATGTAGCCAACAAGAATGGACTACTATTAGCTTAGGTTATTCAAAATAAATTAAGAGGGAAACAAATACTAGAGAAATTATATAACTGTTTATCAATTACATAATCATTTATCAATATAACATTTAATATTGTTTGATGTTGACTAATAACTTTTCAATGATATCAAAACAATTCTGATTATAAGAAACAATAATAGTTTCGGCGAGACTATAATTTAAAAATGAACCAATCAGGTGTAAGATAACAGGTCTCGGATTTTGGCGCGAAATCTACCCATCCATTTGGATAAATTGAGTTTTAACATTATAGGTGATGTCACTTCATGATGAAAACCCGAAATCTAATTCGTAACCTTAACCATGAAAAGAAAATCATATTTCCAATCCACTACAATGTTCCATAACCCTCATTTGGTTCTAGTTATTAGGTGGACACTCTTAAGGTCAATTCAGCGTCTCTCAAAGGTCGTCCATAAATTATAGTCTCACTATAGTTTATTATTATTATTGGCTCTATTCAATACTGTATTTTCGGTACAATATAGAATTCTCAGCACAAAGTATTTCAACAAGTTTCCTTTTCTTATTTCTTGATCGACCCTTACGATCAATATAGAGTGGTCGCCAGTTAGATGATAGCAATTCATAAATCGACACTTGATTAATGTACATTCTTTCCAATGCATATTGCCAGCAACTAAGATGTCTCTGATTGGGCTTTTTTGTAAGTTATACAGCGCGATGTTGTATGCTTTTGACAAACGCACTTGAATAGGTTATGTGACTAATAGACATAATGATGTGTTAAAACAAGCAAGAAGACAGATAACTTATTGAAATATTTGGATGGTAGGAACTGGTAGCCCAGATATTCAAGCAGGCCGCCTTGGTCGTATCGTAACTGATACATAGTTTGCTAGTAATATTATAATGAGGTATATAAACTGGTTCTAACAAAATTTCTGTTCAGTAAAATTATACATAATTAAAAACTATAAATTTGTAATAAAGATTTACCCACATATAAACTAAACATGTATGAAGAAATATTGTGATTGACTTTTCATGTAAGTGTGCACAAATATATAGAGGGTAAAATAATCTTGCCTTTACCTAAAGTCAAAGTGATTAGCTGTAATTTATAAGAAGCCAAATTTATGAATATTGATTGTTTTGTTTTTAGAACGACAAGGAATGTTTCTTACATCAGTTGGTTTTAATAATTAGTATAAGTTATTTGAAGAAGATTTACTGTCCCGGTGAGTACTTGTTTGATAGCTCCAACATCTTTATATCAAAGAAAAAACACGTGTTTAAAGTCTGAATAGTGCAATAATCTGTTTTACTTTCTTACTTACTTATTTAACCCTGTTACTCCCAACGGAGCATAGGCCGACGACCAACATTCTCCAAACCACTCTGTCCTGCTCCTTCCATTATTGTTCCATCCAACTGTTGTTCATCCTTCTCATGTCTGTCTACATTTCCCGGTATAATGTGTTCTTTGGTCTTCCTCTTTACACTTGGCCTTGAGAATTCCGTGTGAGGGATTGCCTTGTGACGCAGTTGTGTGATTTCTCTAATGTGTGTCCTATCCACTTCCAGTGTTTCTCCCTGATTTCTTCCTCCGTTGGGATTTGGTCTGTCCTCTCCCACAATAGGTTGTTGCCAATAGTGTCCAGCCAACAGATCCGAAGTATTTTGCATAGACGACTGTTAATAAACACTTGTATCTTCTGGATGACGGCTTTCTTAGTTCTCCAGATTTCCGCCCCATACGGTATAAGTGTTTTGAAATTTGTATTGAAAATTCTGACTTTGGTGCTAGTTGACAGTTTTTTTGAGTTTCAGATCGGAATTACTTACTTTACTGTTGTGATATACATTTTAAAACTAAGTATAACATAAGACACTGTCTTTTGAGGGTCACCGGCAGTTTTTACAGAACGTCCTTGTACTTTCACTGAATATGGATTATTTCAAGTGTTTCCACAGTAGAAATAAACAATGTAAAACTAAGATGTTTACATATTGAATAAAAATCTACGTAAAAGTAGTACTGAATATACAATTGAACAAATCGTTACAAAATAGATCATAAAATTCAAAAATAAATAAAGATACATTTTAAAAACTTATTTTAAGTTATACATTTAGGGATTTCTATAATTCTTTAAATAACGACTGGAATAATTCTTTTTCCAACATTGAAAACTGAAATAGCCAATTTCTATGATGCATATAAAATTCCATCAGAATAAACGATATTTGAATAAGAGAAACGATTTAAAAATTCATCGATTACAAGTAATATTGTTGCCGTGAATGAAGAAGGCTCTGAGTCTAATGCTACGGCGAAACAGCTAGTCAGTTCAACATATCTGTATATTTATAGTTGAATTCATGAGTCAATTGAAGCTTGATCACCATAGAAAACCTAGAAGCACTAGACTGCAGTTTCAACCTATTACAAGACTCCTCAGCATTGCGCATCAACGAACCTACCCCGCGAGATTCGAACACAGGACCTATCAGTCTCGTGTGCGAGCGCTTAACCAGTAGACCACTGAGCTGACCGGCATCCAACGGTGTTAATGTCTAACTTCAACCAATCCACGAAATTGAACGACACATCCATCATTGTCATCATTGAGTTACTATCGGAAAACAGACCCGGCTGAATTCCACTGGTCACTGCTTCTCGCTACAGTATACTGAATATGTGTTTGTGAGCTAAAACTAGTTAATGACGTTTTTGAAATTGGAACGTATTACAGAGAATATAAATATAATAACCTGTTTTATTTATTCATTGACTCAATAATTCATTTCGGCTGATTATATCTGTAGATAGAATCAATTTTCAAATCATTTATGCGGGTTATACAAAGTGATTATTATTATTTTGCAAAATTGTGTTTATTATATAAAACATAATTGTGAAACAGCTGCTTCACCATAATCTTTATTAATAATCAACATCCGTTTCAATTTTGTTTTTTGGAATTGGCTGTCAATTTGAAGTTGTTCAATTAAAGAGAAAAAAGAAAAAAAAGAAAAAGAAAAAATTCCACAAAACATTGATGATATCTATCATCAAATCTTGAAATAAAATCATTTATATTAATTAAGGAACGAATTGACTAACTGATTATTTCCTTTATTTCATTGGTAATTTACTGGAATAAAAATATATAACTGATGAATTTAACGATTAGATGAAAAACCAACATATGATGTAAAACATGTGCACATTCATATTCACTTAGTATTATTTACTGAGATGCAAGTACATCCAGCTGACGAGCAGGACGAAACGCGCGTCTTAGATCCCACTGATAACCACTATCCATCTTTGGTTATAATACGCATTGATAGTTTTAGAAAGTATACTATACATTTTGACTTCTTAAAAAGAATTCATAAGCAAGGCTAAAGTCTTTTTCATCTATCATTATTACTATGAAGAAGCAACGATGTTCGAGATGTGAAACCGTGTTCAACTGACTAGTTATATTACAATAACTTAGATGAATGAAAATCAATATAAAGAAATATCAGAAGGGGTTTTTGTGGATATTTAAGTCATTTTAATAGTTGAGATCATGAGTCAATTGAAGTTAGCTCACCATTGAAAACATGGAATCAACAATTGATTCGTGATCTCAACTATTAAAATCACTATAATATCCGCAAAAAACCCCTTCTGATACTAATCAACATATGCTCAATAGTGAATGGCATCAGTAGGTATTTCCTGGAGTTCTAGTGGGAAGTAGTGACCAGTGGAGTTCAACTGTGGTTTGTTGTGAGATAGTAACTCACTAAAGAAATTTGTGAATGTATCACTCAATTTCGTGGATTAGTTGGAGTAAGACATTAACACCGTTAGATACCGACCGACTCAGTGGTGTAGAGGTTAAGCGTTCACACGCGTGACCGATAGGTCATGCGTTCTAATCTTGCGAGGCGGGATCATGGATGCTCACGCTGAGGAGTCCTACAATAGGACGCGACGGCTATCCAGTTCTTCCAGGTTTTCTATGGTGATCTAGCTTCAATTGACTCATGATCTCGACTATTAAAATAAAGAAATATGATAAAAACTTTATAAGGACTTGCAGGTTTTGAAATTACCTCACATTGAACATTAACAAAGTGTTTAACTGTAATTTTCATATGAGTATATTTCAAATAATTTCTTTGTATAATACAGATAAATAGTTTCTAATGTCTCATAATCAATGTTTGGTTACAACGTTGTATATATGAATATAGGAGATCATTCCAAAACTAGAAATTTTTCTAAGTATACAAGATGACAGTGATATTCATTTACATAGTGTCCATCTTGGTCTTAATTTCATTTTTATGAGAAAATCTTCAAAGTTTATTGATTTTTTTGGTACTAGATTATCAACAATAAATAACCTGAAATGACTGATAGTATTAATACTGTTTGAATGTAATTTTGTTTATATTAGGAAATTTTTAACTGACTGATTATAATGTTTATAACTGAAATGAAACGTCTATCTAAAGTGTTTTGTATAGACAACATAAATGATTACGGAAGTATTGAAATTCATCATCTGTTGATACACACCCGAAATATGTACATCAAATACTTATGTTTGTTTGTTCGTTGTTTACCCATTTAAATATACTAATCTATTACTTTTATTCAATGTTATATTGTGTATCTTGATTGTGAACAATATCTTTTTAGATAAACATATCAGAAATTTAAGGAGATCGGTATATGAACATAGTTGTTACTTGTTTCTGTCATCTATACTGAATGAATATACACCTGTATTTTAAGTAATACAATGCATTTGAGAAAAGATTTTGTGGTAACTGACGTAAACATGTCCGCAGTGATATCCCAAAACTATCAGAGGTTATTTTATACTGTAAAGATTTACAGTCTTATTATTGCTACCAACACGAACTGATAGCTAAACAATCACTAAATACCATATAGAATTAGATGGCTATTTCGACCAATCCAAAAATTTCATATCAGTGGGCAATTATGTCATCATACAAAACCCGATGTATGACGAAATGTCAATTATTTCTTTTTGATATGGAATGGTTATCAAGTTCATATTGCTGTCTGACATAAAATATTTAAACTCTGAATTATGACCCACAAAAGCATTCAACTGAATTAAATTATATGGAAACTATCAAAATGTTCCGTTGTTCTTAATCATCTTTATACATGAAGTATGGCGTTCAAAAATGAATGTTTATCAAAATAAGATGCATACAACTCATTATTTATCCATTTATTTGAACATGTAAATATTGGTACAAAGGGGCACCAAATACATATGCGCCACACAAATCACTTGATTTGTGTGTGGGCTGTGATACCACATGGGTTTCCAGGCCAAAAACAGGTGTTTTTCTTAGGGAGCCATAACTGGAGCCTCCGACCTAAAGATCTAATCCACAAGGCAGTGGAGCGACGTCAAGAGATGTAGTTCCATGGTAGCCGATGACCAATAATAGGTTCATACGCCACTTCCCCCCTCAGGATACTAGAACCAATGTGCACCATTGGGTTGGAATCAGGGTTTTTCAACTCCCTTAGGTGAACTCTCCATGTCCACCGACCCAGTAAATACGCCGGATACTCGCTTTTCGTCTTCTCAATTTCTTAAACAACAGTAATGCCACGAGAAGGCAGTGAGTAGGACTTCCCTGACAGTAGTTGTATGCACGTGGTCGTGTGAGAGCATTTCGAGAGAGAGAGAGTGAGAGGGTTGAGTCTCTCCACCCTCAGCCGTACTCGGGCATTTAGGGGCAATTCATGCCTATTCAACAGAGGTTAGACTGCAATCCTAATATCAATGTATTTTGGAAATATGAGTCAACACATGACTATGTTTGACATTGATATTAAAGGATTCTCCAATTATTTATAAGATGTAAACAATACAGATTATCCGGAGCTGAAATTTCTCTAACAAATACATTGTAGATTCTGTATACAGTGCTTACAGTTCTTGATAATCATACAGGTGAGCATCGGAAGATGTTTGTTCTATATATCTTTCACTTGAATGTGACTTGAGGCTTTGCTGGTTCATCGAAATTCAGATTAACAGTTAATTAGCATTAGAGATCGGTCAGTTTGATTTTGTATCACCTTTCCAGGATTCATGAATTGCATTTTAAAGTATAACTTACTTAAAAGAAGTTGTCTATTCAATATATTATCTTCATGAATTTTCCGCAACATTTTATCGGTTTGATAGAAAATTCTCGCGACTTTAAATAAAGTTTTTAAGTGTGCAATCAGTCTTTTCGGGACAAACAAGACACAAGTAATTTTATAAAACTTCAAATGACAATCTCCAAGAGCAAAAAAATAAATTTACAGTTTTCATTTTGTTAACTACTCCATTATCTATGAACCTTTCACAGTGTTTAGTAAATGTAACACAGTTTTGTTCATTCTTCATTATGGTTTCTCATTTAGTGTAAAAAGAGATGCTAGAAATTAGCTAATTGAAATGAATCATCAAATATTACCTTTTTCTAGTTGTTTATGACAAGACATTTCAACTTGTCATTTCATATAGCATAAATGGTGAGACCATAATTTATGGTCGACATTTGAGCGAGGCCAAAGTGACCTTAGGAGTGTTTGCTTACTTACTGCGACTAAATGAGGGTTATAAAGCAGTTTGAAGAATAAGCATTATGATACATTGTCGATGGTTAAGGTTAGGAATTAGATTTACTGTTTTTCATTACGAACTGACATCAGCTTAATTACCAAGACGCTATTTGGCCAAACGGATGAGTGAATTTCGCGTCAAAATCTAATACCTGTTATCTTATACGTGATTGGTTCGTCTATAAATTATATATATATATATATATGGTGTGTATTCTCCTAGCATTTGGAAAAAAACAAACTTGCATTGATATCAACACTATTTGCTGATTTAACTGCTAATTTATAAATTATTTTCTTTTGAAGTATCACTGGGAAGTAATTGACATTTGCTAGTTTAGTCAGTTTCAGTATTTTATGGCATTCATTTAAGTATGCAGTGTTTTATGACAATTTCATTATTATCTCTGTGCTTAAAATGGTATCAACACACTATATCTGCAGGAATTAGTAAATAAAAATAATAATACTACGGTGGTATGCATATTTCTTAACCAAGTCATATATAAGTAAGAACTTTCGTCTAAATTTGAACGAACAGTTTGACAACATTTGGGTGCCGAGTTAATGTGAGACATTAAAGAGGAAGAATGTATTTATAAAATCTCAGCGAAAGAATTTGAAGTAAATCCAACCATTCACCTGACAATGTGGTCCAAGCTTTTTCAAGTCATATATATATATATATATATATATATATATATATATAAATTCCGTGAAGAAATATGAACAATGAATAAACATGATGAAACAGTAGAAAAAATATAATACTATATTTATACAGACCCAATAACTGATATGATCACGTACGTATAATGGGTTCGATTATTCTGCGCTTATATAAACCTAGATTACCGTTATAACCCATTTTGAATATTCTTAATTCACTCTGTCGCTGAATCGTCCAGTGGTTGACCGGAAAATGGGAACTGGCTAGAAGAGAAATATCTAAGTATGGTCTTCATGATACTTTTCAGTTTATCAGTTGTATCAAGAATGATAATACTTTCGGAAAACTCATGTTCTCTCTTGACGTCAGTTCTCTGTTCACCAATTGCCCACTAACGTAAATTATATGTTACATATGTGATTACATTTATCCTAACAACACTGATATAGGCCTATCTACTGAACACTTGTTGAACACTATTGTTACGTTGTATCTTTACTGTCCAATTCAGTTTCAATGATGAAAATTATGAAAGAAATGGGATCATAATGACGTCACCGTTGAGCAAAATACTACTGTCAATTTCATGTCTCAGCTGAAAAAAACAACTTGGATCGGACATCGATTGATTTAATCTGTACAAAGGTATATGGGTGACGCATTCATCATTTACGATGAAAATGCTGAATTAATTGACATTTCACATTCACTCAATAAATCTCATCGTTTTTCAGTAAAACATCGGCTTAAAACATCTATACAAGCCGCATCATAGTGAAGAGCATAACAGGAAGTCAGAACAAGGAATTTAGAGATTTAGCACAAAAGTATTTTTATATGAATCCGGAGTTTGAAGGTGGCTAGATGCATTTAAGAATCGGTTTGCGACATCTAAAAAAGAGAACGTTCTTTTCAGCAAAGCTGAGACTAGAAGAAAATTGTTTTCAGCATCCGTAGGTGACACGTTTCCTTGTGCAGTCGCCTTCATGTGCATCTACCAGTTCACCTGACTTTGTAGAGCAAGGTACATAGGCCGTAGCCAGTGCTTGCTACCAACCCGGATATGATAACATGTCCCAGTGTAGTTCTACAAAGATAAGAAGAAAGTAGTTAGAAGTTTCATTATTCAACATTTAATTGATTCCAATCCACAGGTTGATTTTCAAGTTACTTATACAATCCGTCCAAATCTACCGTGATTTCTTCGTATCAAACTCCTTAAAATAGCATAAGCTCTTGCTATTCATGAGATAATGGAAGAACATAAGTACGTCTTATCCTTAACTTTAGCGTGACCTTGAACTATTATTATTATTATTGAAAATAACTTCCCCTCTCTCTTACATTATATATCATATCCACAAGACTTCATTTATTATTGTTTCTGACATCACTTCATCATGACTGACCCCTCTATTGCCTTCATTTACTGTCAAAAAAATCATCTCAGTTATCTTATTCCGTTTACAGTAATAATCTATTTCCAAACTTATTCATTGTTAAAATCACTGCTCTAGTATATATATTTTTCTTTAATGTAAACAAATTATATGGTATGTAAAGAATTTTGTACAATTTATTGATGTTCCATTAAACAGTTCTTATTATTATAATCAAGTCCATTAGATCAGAAACAGATCGTTTATTTGTATTAATGTAATCTATCACTTTAACTACAAACTTCAATGACCATTTCTTTTAGTTGAACAATTACACTGGATATCTATTCCAAGTATTACAAGTAACTAATCAATGTATCATGAGATAAACTTGATCATAGAAGGTATTCGTTTTAGTGATTTATTTCTTTTTTTCCTATAAAAAAAATACTAATTGATACCAACAAAATTAAGTAGCTTCTATATTTTCTTGTTGGTGATGGTGGTGCTGGAACAAAAGATTGTTTATACACGATAATCATTTTAAGCTTCTGAACAAGTCACCATAGCAATAAGTAAAAAAAAGAACGTTTAAATAATCACACTCTTCAATATTGGAATATATATATATATATATATATCAGCTATTATAAGCCGAATCCTGAATATTCGGATATTCCAGTGGGATTACGAAACTATTCAACCTTTTCTTATAAAAAAATACTGTAAAGACTTAAAGTTATTATTATTATTACTATTTATGTGTAGCGTACTTTGAAGTTATGTCATTACTGATATTCGAAATGATAATCTGTAATCTTAGTAAAATTACATATATAAATTCATTTGGTGTTGTTTTACTTGTATTTACCCAATGTTATTTAGGACTGTAATTGATGAATCTCCTATTGGCATATGTGCATACTGTGTGGATTGCCTCGATATAGCCTTAATTCATGAGCTTTCTAAGCAAAGATGGATAGTGGCCAGTAGTAGAGTGAAGGACCAATTTGAAACTGGTCAACTACAGTCCTAAATAACATTTGGAAGATACAAGAAAAACAACACCAATTGAATTTAAACTTCACCTCATTGCATAAGCAGATGGCTATCAGGACACTGGGTTTGAGTCCCGAATGCATGTACATCCAGTTGATGAGTCCCAAATAGGACGAAACGTGCGTCCTAGGTTCCACTGCTAGCCACTATCCATCATTACAGATATAGTTTTTCATCTTTTAATCCTGTAATTTGTTTCATATTTTCAAATAATCTATAAGGTATTGTAATAAAAAGAAAACAATCAATACAATCCAAATGACATTTATTTATCGACTACTTCGAACAGAAGTTCTTGTTCATTGTTTTATTTGTTAAATATTACCATACATCTATATTCAAGGCTTTCTATCATAGTGGTATAAAATCATAATTTTATAGATTATAGAAGCAGAGATAGAGAAGGGTATATATTCTATATACGGTTACCTATGGTGAATTTCAGTCGTCGATAAAAAAGCATTATCCGTTATTAATTTTGATATAATTTAACATATATCGGTTTACATTAAAATGATTACTCATATAGCTCATTCAATATGAGTAAGATGGGAAATGATATACTTGACAATGAACTAATAATTCTAAATTTGGAATATATCAAGATGTTTAATAATTGCAGCACCGACTGATCTTAGTTAAACAACCATTGGTTCTTAGTGATAATCTAATTGATATTCATGATGTAAATTGTGAAACTCAATAGTCTACACAACAGACGATAATATTAAGTAATGATGAGATCTCTAAATTCTTGATTATTGCAATCATCTTGATGCCAACTTCTGTTGATGACATGAAAAGCCTGCATTTTGACGGGGCATAAAATTTGCACTAATTGATATATTTCTATAGTGTAATAATAAGATGAACATTATCAGAACTATGTGATGACATATATGCGCAATACATTTCGAACAATCTGATCACACATTATATACTTGTTAAGAACATTTATATACCAAAACGTAAAAGGTCAACTACACTAGAAATGGAGGGTAAGAGGATAATCAAGAAATAATGTGAAAATAATTTGAGACCTCATCACTTCTGGAGAATAGGGTAATATTAACAAGGTAGATTTAGGGTGAGAACAAAACTGTTAAACCCTTTTACACATTTGTACAAAACCAGAAAAGCCCAGTTGAGGTGAATCTTATGACTTCTTTCAATTATGTGATGTGAGGATGACAGATGTTTATCCTCTACTCTTATTGGGTCATTCGATTCTATTTGTTTCTGCAACCATTTAGGTACATGTTCAAACAGCCAAATTTTGAGATCAAGATCACTCCTCTCTATGTATGTGTGACCACACACACATTCAAATGGGTAAACACAGTGCAATGTGACGCAATCGTTTCTTTGTTTTTTACGTTTTCGATGAAGAATGAATCTTATTGTTTCTTTGATAATGACGTTTGCTGCACAGTATGTCTTGTTAATGACTAATTTAAGCCTTTGTTACAATAAAAGGCTATTTGAATCACCTCTAAATGGTAAGGTGATGTAGACAGGTTTCTTCTCTGCCATGATCTTTCCATCTATTCATGAATTTAAGGGGATAGCCGTTTTCCATTGATACTTTACTTAACAACCTAACACCATCATCAATGGCGTTATTCGTGCAAATTTATATAATTTATTGCGATGACTGATGTGTACTTATCTGTTACTAAGGTATAGTAAATACCGCATTACTGAATTCTTGATACTGATTAAATTACATCATTTTGTAAACAGTCATCTGACAAACATTTTACAGTAACTCAGGCAGTAACTTTAAAAGATATCTCTTTCTGTAAGACTTAAAGCATTATGCTGGTAAGTATTAGTCAACAGAAAACATTTGATTACTTTATACTTTTATGAAGAGTTCAACATTAAATATGTTCACAATAATATCATATACCATATTGCTAGGTTTGAAGAGGTTACGAGTTCACTTGGACTGCGAACAAAACAAAAACTTGTCACCAAAGAACAATAAACTAGATATTCCATTGCATCCCAACCCCGATAACTCTAGAGAGAAGTCGAAGTTCGAACGGGGAAGTATATTCCGCAAAAAGCCAATGGCACAAGCGATAACAACAGACACAAATCAAAACGTATATATACAACACAAAACCGTTTTTGGGAAGCGTTACAAAATAGTATACTAAAAGATACAATGGACCAATAGCGTTTAAAATTCTCCCAAGTGGGAAATATGACATGAAGCTGAAAAGAGCGCTTTTGGCGCGAAAATAGAGAAAGTCAAATTTTCAAAATAAAATTACAAAATTAGAACCTTTTCCAAGTGAGTTCTAGGGATCTAACCTCCTCGAACACATATATAGACTGAATAAATCGCTGTTATATTTAATTACGTTTATTTAATAAAAATTGATTTCTTCAATCAGATTTCTTATTCCATAACATACTAATCTTGAATAAGTTTTTCTTTTGTTTTCTTTTATATTTTGAAAATATTACGTCTCTGATTTACGCTGAATGTCTGATTTTTATTTACGTTTAGGTTCGATTGATTATTCCCTTTCCCGCTTTTTTCTTTTCTTTTTTGTCTCTTTTATTCTTATTGTGTTTTTTTAATTTTATTACTTTTTCATATTTAATAATGGTGCTATCGCTTTATTATGGGAAAATTAGTTTGTTTGCTTTTCTTCAATTCAACTTTTATAAGATAAAAAACATTTAATGATGAAAAATAATTCATCAGCTTAAGATTGATGCATTTTATGCAACCTACACACACACACATCCACGCATACATACACTAGCTACACACATACATACATAGTTTAGATTGTAGATTAATTCATCAAAGGCATTCTACATTGAATGAATGAATGAATGAATGAATGATGGTTATTCTTAATAAAAATCTATTTGTAGAATCATATTGTTTCGTTTTTATCGAAGTTTATCGTCTCTCATTTGATGTTTATCATTGTTCCCTTTACCAAGAACTTCAAGTAGTTCATTCATTGAAATGAAATTTATGAGAACTAAAGTAAAAAATTTAAGTGACTTGACTAAGTTATAAATGTGTGAAGTCTCATATGGAAACTATAGAATGTAGGATAACTTCATTTATATCTCTGACATAATAAACTGATTGTCAAATAAACGATACTATTCATTTTACAAATGGATACAAATATTTATTAACATTCAAGTAAATTAGGTGGATTATCAATTAGAGTTCAGTATGATAGATTTTACTCTTTGATTATTGATTATTAATTCATGCAGACTATTGATTAATAGAAATATCTTTAATTTGTTAATTATATAGATTGAATCAACATTAAAAGGTTTAAATTTCTGTAATTAAGAGCTAAATTAATTCAATGAAAAGATTTTTTTGAAAACTTATTATTTCATTAGAAGGTAAATAAAAACAAATATATTGTGTGATTGACATCATGAATCGATTGATGTTAGAATATCATTGAAAACCTAGAAACACTGGACGGTCAGTTCGTCCTATTGTAGGACTCCTCAGAAGTGCACATTCACGATCCCACCGACGAGATATGGACCCAAGGCCTTCATTCTCGCTTGCGAGTACTTAACCACTAAACCACTGAGCTGGACGGCATCCAACCGTGTTAATGTCTAACCTCAACCAATCCACGAAATTGCGCGACCATCCTCCACTGTACTGAGATAGATAACTGTCTCTACCCGACACGGATTAACTTCGCTGGTCACGGCTTCTAAGTAGAACTTCGAGAATTCCCTCACGAAGCTAGTAATTAGTGAGCACATGCTAATTATCAGTATAGGGTTGTGGAGATTGTTAAGTTTTTGATTGAGATCATGAACGATTGATGTTAGACCACCTTGGATGTCGCCCAGCTCAGTGGTCTAGAGGTTAAGGGTTCGAATCCCGCGAACGAGATCATGGATGCGCACTGTTGAGAACTCCAGTTCTTCCAGGTTTTCAATGGTGGTCTAACATTAATCGGTTCATGATCTCAATCGAAAACCTAATAATCTCCATAACCCTATACTAGAAAAATACTAATTATTGACAATCAAGTGATTGAACTGGTGTTTATAAATACTATTAATAATAGCATAACACAATCTGTCATCCAATGATTGTCTATCAGTTGCATTTTTGAATCAAATATTGCTTATAGTTACTGGTTTACAGGTAAATACTAAACAGAGCAACTTTAAAGAGATATGAAGTATCATAATAATATATTCTTTATTGTCTGATACCCCTAAAGATAAAATCTGAATAGATGAATAAGTCGTTTCTCGCAATGGGATGTGCTTATTAGGTCATTTCCTGATTGACTAATTTGTATTGATTAGCCGTTCTTATAAGTGACTTATGTCACGGTTTAATATCTTACTAGAATAGAATTGAAAGAAATTAGGAATTAAACATACCAACCTCAGATCCGGTCACACTCACATTGTTAAATAATTTAGATGTGTTTTCTACTGAATGAGGTAATTAAACACATGTAGTAAATTATCTAATATCTTGAAAATCGTTTATAAAATATATTACTTAAATAGTTACTTACACCTGTTACTCCCAGTGAAGCGTAGACCGCCGATCAGCATTCTCCAAACCACTATGTCCTGCGCCTTTCATTATTGTTCCTTCCAATTGTTGTTCATTCATCTCATGTCTGTCTCCATTTTTCGGCGTAATGTGTTCCTTAGTCTTTCTCTTCTCCTCTGGCCTTGAGGATTCCAATTGAGGGCTTGCCTTGTGACGTAGTTGGGTGCTTTCCTCAATGTGTATCCTATCCACTTCCAGTGCTTCTTCATGATTTCTTCCTCCTCTGAAATCTCGAAAACTAAATTACATAATTGATACAGAGCAAAATATGATATCAGTACTTACATTATATTATTGGTATCCTGAGCACGTTCCAATTTTCAACCACCGTGAAATGAATGAACGAATTAAATATATATTTATGCATAGTAAACTTTCAAAATCTTTGTAAGAGGTTCTTATCTCATTGATAATCAGAACTATATTTAATCAATCTTCACTCATATATGTGTAGCATTAACGAAATCCTTGCTAGTGGCTATATGTACGTATCATTTAGTAAATCAATTGATTGTATGCCATCAATAAACCTTACATTGGCTTTTTGTCTTATTTGGAATCTATCAACTGGATATGAAATAGTCCGGCTTTAGCTAATCAATTAAAAAATCAAAATTATTACCTAGTAATTCAGTTAGTGACATATTTTAATGAATAATTCAATAATCTTAAAAGATATGAACAATGAATATGTAATTCTATAATTAAATGTTTACTGTAAAGAGTTACGGTTGTTTGGCACGATTGTATATATATTTTGTTTTAACAACAAGAACTCATGCATAATCCACTACTGTTATAGATCATCAATAAAACAGTTTATATACATGTATAATGTAAGCCATTGTCAAAGCATAATATGCCTTGGTTAAACAAACAACCTTAGGAAATATAGTGGAATGTTATTTTGTCTATTTGATTCTTTACAATCTGGAATTGTCGTTTTGAATTCTTGTTTATTCTCAGATAGAAATAAAAAATATTTGAACTTGAAAATTGTCTACCATTCTTAGTTGATATTCATTTCTTTAAATGATTATTAGAATGATTCTTATTATTAACTAATATGATATCATAAAGACTGACTTGATTTTATTTTCAATGGTTGAGATCATGAGTCAATTGAAGCTAGATGACCATGGAAAGCCTCGAAGAACTGGATGGCCGCTCATTCTTATTGAGGGACTCCTCGACAGTGAGCATCCACGCTCTCGCCTCACAAGATTCTGACACAGGACCTATCAGTCTCGCGCGTGAATGCTTGATATCTAGACCACTAAGCTAACCGGTATCTAACGGTGTTAATGTCTTACTCCAACTAATCCACGAAATTGAGCGACACGTTCACAAATGTCTTCAATGAGTTACTATCTCACAACAAACAACAGTTGAACTCCACTGGTCACTTCCCACTAGAACTCCAGGAAATACCTCTTGAAGCCGGTCTCTTGCGTAGACAACTATTTATAAATACTTGTACCTTTTTGATGATGGTTGTAATAATTCTCCAAATTTCAGCTCCATATAATCGAACTGTCTTGACGTTCGTATAGAAGATTCTGACTATACTACTATGTGATTGTGTATTAAACTATAAATTGGTCTAATATGATATCAGAAAGATTGTGACTTGATTATGAAATATAAATTAGACGTATTAAGGTCATTCAAACGGAACAAATGGCTGTTAAACAATTTAAATTTATATAAAATAATAATAATAAAAGTCGAAAATAGACCACTTTTGTTTTACAAAACAAAATTATTTATTTATTTATTTATTGGGATTTTGAAATGTTTATTCTATGATATTATGATGCATGCTATTTATGTTTGTAAATTAAGATAGAAATGGAATGTCTGTGAGCAAAAGGTTGAGGAGATTAAAATGAAAAGAAGAGAGGAAAATGAAAGCAATCAAGATAATAACAATAATGACGAAACAATGAAGCTATTAGGAGACGATTCAAAGAACAAATGTACAAATTATGTATTTGGCCTATGATTTTTGCATGTTACTATACCACTATGTTACTTACTTACTTCCTTACTTATGCGTTTTACTCCTCGTGGTGGAGCATAGACCGTCCAACAGAACTCTTCATACAACCCTGTCCTGGCCAATCCTTTCCAGCTCCTTCCAGTTGTTATTCATCCTTTTCATATCTACTTTTATTTCCTGACATGATGTGTTCTTTGGCCTTCCACTTTTCCTCTTCCCTTCTGGATTACAAGTTAGCGCTTGCCTCGTAATGCAGTTTGATGATTTCCGTAATGTATCTCCTATCCATTTCCATCGTCTTTTCCTAATTTCCTCTTCAACTGGAAGCTGGTTTGTTCTCTCCCACAGAAAGCTGTTGCTAATGGTATGCGACCAATGAATGTTGAGTATCTTGCATAAACAATTATTTATAATTAATTGTATCTTCTTGATGATGGTTGTATTAGTTCTCCACGTTTCACTTCCATACAGTGGAGCTGTCTTGACGTTTGTATTGAAGATTCTGACTATATCACTATATGATTGTGTATTAAACAATAAATTAGTCTAACTCATTCTTGTTCTCGTTCACAACAATATTAAATTCAATTTATTGTATACTTATTTCAATTTACTTATTATATTATTTAATGCCTGAAGTATCGAATCCCATGAGCGGGACCGTGGGTACGCATCGCTGAGGAGTCCTGTACTAGGACGAAACGGCCGTCCAGTGCTTCTAGGTTTTCCATGGTGGTCTGGCTTTAATTGACTCATAAACTCAACTGTTAAATTATTGAATAAATGTTTATTTTACTGAACTAAGACATGTTTATTTGATTATGTTGATGTTAATTTGATTTCACAACTGATTTTAAATACATAGTAACAACGTACAAACTAGTTTGGGGTACAATGCTGCAGCAGAAATCCTTCTAAAGGACATTAATTTGTAAAATAGAGTCCATGGTTATCTAATAGATATATGGTGTGATGTGCAGTGTCAGAAATCCGATATTGATGCACGGTGTTCTATGTGCTAACTCCACAAACTGACTACTTGAGAGAGAACACAAGAGTGAGCGGGAATGCGTATGGGACTACCGAATGACATGCACAAATACTTTTTCATATATATATATATATATATACCACTCTACCCTTAAGGAATTGACCCATTTACCCCATTAAAGTTCATTTGACCTTTCGGTGACTTCTGATTACCATCGACTGACCTTTTACTACTTCTGATTGGCTCCCCATATCAATTCTCAATAATATGAATAGACATTTTTAGACTGTATTCTGCTTACTAAAGTGAAAACTAGGACCGATAAAGAATAAAATATCATTCTGTCTTTGGAAACACTGTATCATTGTTATGAGCAGTGAAAATAATTTATCATACATAACTCCGCCTGAAGTCCCTCCGGGGGCTACTGCCGGTTCCAAGCCCGGATAAAGGAGGAGGGTTGTTTTAAGCGCCCTCATCCCGTAGAAAACTAACTCGCCAAAAAAACGCTAACCAGAAAAAATTATTCGAACCTTTTTAACTCTGCCCTGGGAGTCAAAAGGTCTTCATTTAGAAGAACTATGACGCCTCGTGATGAAATCCGAATTCCTTCGGAAGGTACGGGGTCGATGCCCCTTCTGACAACCAGAGCAACCATTTATTTAGGTACATGGAATGTTCGGACAATGTGGGAGACCGAGAGAGCCTTTCAAATTGCTGCAGAAATGAGGAGATACAACCTAGAGGTGCTTGGCATCAGTGAAACACATTGGACGAAAGTTGGACAACAACGACTAACTTGAGGAGAGCTTCTGTTACACTCCGACCATGAAGAAGAAAATGCCCCACATACACAAGGAGTTGCATTGATGCTGTCCAAACGAGAACAAAATGCACTTATAGGATGGGAATCTCATGGACCAAGGATCATCAAAGCCTCCTTCAAAACAAAGAAAGAGGGCATTTCAATGAACATCATCCAATGCTATGCGCCTACCAACGATTACAATGAAGACGTTAAAGATCAATTCTACGATAGGCTGCAGTCAATCGTCAAGAAGTGCCAACAAAAGACCTGACCATTCTGATGGGAGACTTCAATACCAAGGTTGGAACGGACAACACTGGATGTGAAGACATCATGGGACGACACGGACTGGGAGAGAGGAACGAAAATGGTGAGAGATTTGCCTTCAATAAACTGGTCATAGGCGACACCATATTCCCACATAAACGCATACACAAAACCACATAGACTTCACCGGATCACACCACGCAAAACCAAGTCGACCATATCTTCATCAACAATAAGTTCAGGAGGACAATGGAGGATGTGAGAACTAAGAGAGGAGCTGATATAGCATCAGATCATCACTTGCTGGTCGCCAAGATGAAATTGAAACTCAAGAAGCACCGGACAATGGGGCGGACAATATCACAAAAGTTCAATACGGCCTTTATTCAGGATACTAACATACTCAACGAATTCAAGATAGTCTTCAGTAAAAGGTTCCAGGCCTTTCATGATCTACTCAATGGAGAAGGAATTACTATGGAGAGCAACTGAAAAGGGATAAAAGATGCAATCACTTCAACATGTCATGAGGTTCTGGGCCACAAGAAGCACCACCACAAGGAATGGATCACTGTTGATATATTGGATAAGATCCAAGAAAGGAGGGACAAGAAGGCAGCAATCAATATCAGCCGAACAAGATCAGAAAAAGCCAAGGCACAAGCTGAATACACAGAAGTAAACAAGCAGGTGAAAAGGAGCATCAGAACTGACAAACGTAAATATGTGGAGGACTTAGCAATGACGGCGGAAAAGCTGCAAGAGAAGGAAACGTGAGACAACTGTATGACACGACAATGAAACTCTCTGAAAATCGCTGCAAACCAGAACGACCAGTGAAAAGAAAAGAGGGTAATGTAGTCACCAACATCGAAGAACAGCGAAACAGGTGGGTAGAACACTTCAAAGAACTCTTGAATCGACCAGCTTCACTGAACCCACCCAACATCGAAGCTGAACCCACGGACCTCCCAATCAATGTTGGCCCACCAACAATTGAAGAAATCAGCATGGCCATCAGAAAAATCAAGAGTGTCAAAGCAGCAGGACCAGACAACATTCCAGGAGGGGCACTAAAAGCAGACGTAGCGGCAACTGCAAGGATATTCCACATTCTCTTCAATAAGATTTGGGATGAGAAACAAGTACCAAAATACTGGAAAGAAGGACTTCTGATCAAAATACCTTAGAAAGGCGATCTCAGCAAGTGTGATAACTACAGGGACATCACTCTTCTCTCAATACCGGGAAAATTCTTCAACAGGATATTGTTAAACAGGATGAAGGACCGCGTAGACGCCCAACTTCGTGACCAAAAGGCAGGATTCCGTAAGGATCGATCGTGTACAGACCAAATCGCAACACTACGGATCATTGTGGAACAATCGATTGGATGGAATTCATCACTCTACATCAACTTCATTGACTACGAGAAAGCATTTGATAGCGTGGACAGGACAACACCATAGAAGCTTCTTCGACACTACGGCGTGCCTCAGGAGATAGTCAATACCATACAGAATTCCTATGATGGACTAAACTGCAAAATCGTGCATGGAGGACAATTGACAAAGTCGTTCTAAGTGAAGACCGGTGTCAGGTAAGGTTGCTTACTCTCACCCTTTCTCTTTCTCCTGGTGATCGACTGGATCATGAAGACGTCAACTTCTGAAGGGAATCACGGGATACAATGGACATCTAGGATGCAGTTGGACGATCTAGACTTCGCAGATGATGTGGCCCTTCTATCCCAAACGCAACAACAAATGCAGGAGAAGACGACCAATGTGGCAGCAGCCTCAGCAGCAGTAGGTCTCAATATACACAAAGGGAAAAGCAGGATTCTCTGATACAACACAGTATGCACCAATCCAATCATAATTGACGGAGAAGATTTGGAAGATGTAAAAACCTTTACATATTTGGGCAGCATCATTGATGAACAGGGTGGATCTGATGCAGATGTGAAGGCGCGGATCGGCAAAGCAAGAGCAGCATATCTACAAGTGGGGAACATCTGGAACTCAAAGCAACTGTCAACCAACCAACATCAAGGTCAGGATTTTCAATACAAATGTCAAAACAGTTCTACTGTATGGGGTGGAAACCTGGAGAACTACGAAAGTCATCATCCAGAAGATACAAGTGTTTATTAACAGTTATCTGCGCAAAATACTTCGGGTCTGTTGGCCAGACACTATCAGCAACAACGTTCTGTGGGAGAGAACAAAGCAGATCCCAGCGGAGGAAGAAATCAGGAAGAAGTGCTGGAAGTGGATAGGACACTCATTGAGGAAATCACCCAACTGCGTCACAATACAAGCCCTCACATGGAATCCTGAAGGCCAAAGGAAAAGTGGAATACCAAAGAACACATTACGCCGGGAAATGGAGATAGACATGAGAAAAATGAATAAGAATTGGATGGAATTAGAAAAGAAGGCCTAGGACAGAGTGGGTTGGAGAATGCTGGTCGTCGGCCTATGCTCCATTGGGAGTAACAGGAGTAAGTAAGTAAGTAAGTAATACGTTTTATATCATTAAAATCTTCTGAAATAAGGGTGTTTGTTGCTTACACCGCAAGGTCAGGCGCTAAATTATCAAACACATCCGCACAGATACTTAAATCAAAGCTAGATTCCCTTGATTTGCACGACTAAGTTCGGGTACATATATTCATATCATTAATGTTAAACTGTGATGATTTAAATTTCAGTAGCTCCAGAGGAAACAGGGCTTATCTGTACTGTGTGACATTGCACAGAAATACTACAAAAACACTTACTAGGATCACCATACAACATCATCATCCGACCAAAATATAGATCCTGAAACTTAAGAATATCAGGTAGTGTTAAACAGTATTATTTGCTTCATCATGAATAATAAGTAATACATCAGATTAAATTGAAGTATCAGATGATATTTGAACAAATGTTGGAGATTCAATACATACGTTTGTGTTTGTTCCACATCTATCATCATAAATGTTCTGATGAGATCAGTCTGATGACTTATTTCAAGAGTATTTGTTGAGCAACTAATAAGAAAGAATATTTTTTTCTAACTATTTTTATGGAGTGTCTTTAAACTTTTTCAAATATACTAGTCTAATAAATGTTTCATAGATCATGGAAACTGTTTAACAGTTCATAGACGTCTAGACTGTTCTAAATATTACCAGTTGCTGTGCATTTACAAATTTTATGAATGGAAAAACTATATCGGTGAAAGGTTTTTAAAAAAATATTTAACGCTGTACACGTTACCGATCCAATTTAGAAGTAATGATATTCCTAAATGTCGACAGCGATCCGGCATTGATGTTATTATCGGTTAATATAGAACAAATGTGCTTAAATTAAGCACTTTTAAAATGAGATGTCATTGTTTTTTCGGCATCAAAAAAGCTTTAGTTTGTTTTATCATACTAAAGTATTAAGGATTTTAATGTTTAATAAGTAAGTGACAGTTCCAGGTGCTCTGGTGTGAACTCATCACTTTCTCATTCAACCATGCCACGTATGAGACAGCTATTCCCCTAGGCAATGGAAGATGGTCAAGCAAAATCAAGACTTGACTGAAGTTAAAGAGCCTAAATGAATGGATGTCGATTCACTAGTCTAAAGGTTAATTATTTGCATAGAGACATGAGTATCCCTGGTTCTATCCGCTGTACGATCATACATAAATATTTCTGACAAGTCTCATAATGGAATGAAACAGTTTTCCAGTCATTTCTGGTTTACTACTGTTGATTATCTATGATAAATTCGTAATATTTACCATGAATGCGCAATAATTTTTAAAACTCCCCACCATTTGTTTAAATCTGTTCTCCATTTATCTGGAAAAATAAAACTGATTATTCTACTCGTATTTTTGTTAATTTATTCGTTGTCTTTTCATTTATTATTGGGATAAATAAATATTGCTTGTAAATAATCACCGATTATGTAATTTATTCTGGGACCAACTGTTGATAATATGTTACTGGGGGAAAGAAAGAAACTTTTTTTTTATCTGGAGGGTTTTACGCTCATTTGAATTTGTAATTTAATTTTCTTATAAGATGATAAGTCATGAATTTTATGTAAATTACTATTTATTCTAGTATACAAGCTAGATTGTAGTTATGGTAAGAACAATTCTTGTTCCTACTAAACACATCCAACTGATTTATTAATATCAATGATCTCTCAGTTTTGTAAACGATACTTAGACAAATCAAATTGTTTCACATTCATCTAAGTATGTATAATTGATTGATGTTCGATATGTGAAATGTCAGCTTGAATTTCATTTCAGTATAGGGTTTTTGAGATCACGAATTGATTGATGTTAGACCACCATTGGGAACCTAGAAGCAGTGGACGGTCATTTCAGTCTAGACCACTGAGTCGGCATTCAACTTAATAATCTCCACACCTCTTTACTGATAATTACCATGTACTCACTAGTGAATAGCTTCGTGAGGGAATTCTCGGAGTTCCATTGAGAATTCGTGACCAGTGAAACTAATCCGTGTCGGGTAGAGACAGGTATCTACCTCAGTGCAATAGAGGATGGTCGCGCAATTTCGTGGATTGGTTGAGTTTGGGTATTAACACCGTCTAATGGTTAAGCGTTCGCGCACGAGACTAATAGGTCCTGGGTTCGAATCTCGCGGGCGGGATCGTGGATACGCACTGCTGAGGAGTTCCATAATAAGACTAAGCGGCCATCCAGTGCTTCTAGGTCTTCAGTGGTGGTCTCACATCATTCAGTGCATGAATTTCATTAGTCAAAAACATAATAATGACAATGGCGTATACTCAATAGGATGTGCGTGATTTAAAATGAAAAAATGTATAATAGAATTCATTGTTTATCATAATATTTCCTTATGTCATTATATACTATTGTCACATTTATGCAGTTTGCAAATTATAACAAACGATATGAATATGAACATAGATTCACGGTTATTTATTCAGAGAATTTATTTTGATATACGTTAAAATGTTACACTTCTATATACTTCCAGCAAAAATCTATTCACTTATTTCTTGTTGTAATAATGGTTTGTTTGCATTTCAAATTGTATAATACAACGTTTCTTATTGAAATAGTAAAATATAATTATTTTCATTAGGCTAATGTAGTCAATCACTTTCAATTGTTTAATGTCAAAAGTAATGTAACAAAACGTTTTGGCGCTAAAAACTTCGACTGGAGCCCCATGGGCTACTGCCCGTCCCAAGCCCGGATAAAGGAGGAGGATTGAGCGTGGGCTTAGCGACACCATCCCTTAGAAAACTAACCTGCTAAAAAACGCTAACCAGAAAAAAATTATTCAAACTTTTTGAACTCTGTCCTGGGAGTCAGAAGGTCTTCATGTAGAAGAGTTACGACGTCTCATGATGAAAGCAAGGTTCCCTCCGAAGTCACGCGACTGATGCCCCTTCTGACAACCAGATCAACCATTAATTTAAGTACATGGAATTCTCGTACAATGTGGGAGACCAGGAGAGTCTTCGAAATTGCTGCAGAAATGAGGAGATAAAACCTAGAGGTGCTCGGGATAAGTGAAACACATTGGACGCAAGTTGGACAAAAACGCTTAGCTTCAGGGGAGCTCCTGTTATATTCCGGCCATGAAGAAGAAAATGCCCCACATACACAAGGAGTTGCATTGATGCTATGGTGCTTTGGAGGTAAATCCCAAATGTATAAAAATTTTAACAGTAAACTAAAATGAGTACGTCATACTTAGTCTTTTTTTACAATGTTGTTGTAAGTCTAACAGAAAAGTCTTAACTTGTTACTATTTCACATCTTTGCATTATAGTGATAACTCATCATTAGTTAGGATCATTGATTTCAGTTAAGATAGTTGATAATCAGTGATACTGGATAAACATAGAAATAGAGTTTCTTTACGCAATAATGAATATATTTTCTAAACAGTAGAAATGATACCTTAATTGTGTGTACTTATATTAGTGATGAAGAACATTATGAATTGTTACCATTATACTAATTATTCATATCACCATTTAAAAATGAAATTAGATTAAAATATACGGAAGTGGTAAGTTGATATAAAACAAATTTCTTTTTTTATAAGACTATTATTGTATAAGTAGTATATAAGTGTTTAACTTAACAGAAATATTATTTCATCATGATATATTTGTGGTGTGTGCTACATATATCCACACAAGTAGTATATTACGCTAGTCAGGAATAGAATGTATGGCAGCAGAAGGTCAAGAATATCGAGGAGGAACAAATAGAACTAGAAAACAACTGGTATGGAAATGCAGGAACAATGGAGTGTGAGACGATTCACTGATATTTGAAAACGGAACAGTCGAGTTTGAGACAATTGTTTGAGATTTTGTAAACTGAGTATTCACTGTATGGCTCTCACATTTTACTAAGATGTTCTGTAATTTCGTGTTCAAACATATTCGATTTTCCCCACTTGTGTTCTTGTTCACTACATAGTGAATATAGGAGAGTTTTTTACTACAATATTTTCTGTAATTGTTTATCTCTAGTGATGTGTTCAATATATGCGTGTCATTGACATTCCTGAGTTTTATTTTCACTAGGAAGTTAATCAAGATATTTATGTGAAACAAAAACGTGGGAAAAAACAATTAAAAATTTGGACATTTTTTAAAGTAAAAGAAATTAATGAATAATTTATCAGGTATCTATGCTAAAGTTGGACTTGATAGTTCCAAATAAATTCAGCCCTGGGTAGAAAGTTAGTAATAATAATAATTATTATTATATTATTTGTTGTGATCTCAATGAGTAGAAAAATTTGTATTTCTAATGTTTCGTGACTTATCGTAAGCTACTTCTTCAGAGTAAATAAATTCGAAGAAGTGGCTTACGTTAAGTCACGAAACACCAAAGATACAATCTTTCTACTCATTAGAATATAACAAAATATGTATATATATTATTAATTCATTAGGAAATCACTCGATTCTCTACGCATATAAATAACTGTTTTGTCCTGTTTTCATTAGTGGGTGATGCTTCATTACCTAATAGATTAACTAAATACAGACATTTCAATATTCAGTTTTAACTATCTATAACTGTTGAGTTAGTTATGATTTTCATTCGTTATAAAGGGAATAATAATTAACGAAATGCAGGTTGTTTTTTTTAGAAATTACACATTTTACAGTGTTTACGATAAACATCATGTAAGATCTTCATTGGTAAATAGATTTCCATAGTTTGTTTTTAATCTTGAAAAATCAGTTTATGCATAGGTTAGTTGTGATATAAGTATATGTTTACTAATAATAATGCATCCTGTATATGCTTTCGATACGATCCGTATGTTGCATACAGATTATGAATTGGTTACATCTAATTAATTCTAAACAAATTTGAAAATACTTGATAAACGTTGTACTTAATAACATTTACTTACTTACTTACGCCTGTTACTCCTCGTGGGGGAGCATAGGCCACCAACCAGCAACTTAACAATACACTTGATGATTAATCAACTTTATATTGAGAATATCTTCCTTACTCATATAATCGCTACTAGTGTTGAATAAAAGCTTGAAATGCGTGTTTAAAAAATTCTTTTTTTATAATTCCAGTTATTTCAATATGGCATTTAATTACATTCCTAGTCTCGTTTTTACGTCGGATATCCTCATTTCAATAGTAGACAAAGACTAATTATAATATACTGAAAAACTTATTTATATAGAAGCACGCTATATCTATTTCAGATATAAATATTATGTCTGCTGTAAAGTGTGAATTGTGGTTATTAGCATACTATTTCATATCAAGAAATGTTTACATCAGTTATATGTCATATTATATTAATCTTGGTAAAATACAGCCATCAGGGAATAACGAAATGACAAAAAATATTAGCAGACTTGAATATCACCCGTAATCTCTAACCAATGAAATTATTATTATTAACTTGAGCTACAATGCAAACTATCTCATTTTGTTAGAGTTAAATAAGACTTAGTTTTACTTAAAACGAAGATTGCAACCACATCGTACACATTATGAATCAATGATAATAAAGTGTAAGGAGTTTTTGTGTCCAAACTTAATCTCTTCGTAAAAGAAGAGTTTTCATTAAAGATCAGTAACTAAATGATATTGAAAGATGCCAAAGATTTCAACTATCGATGACATAAACATAGTAAATAACGGTAAAACTACTAGCTACCAATTACATTATGTAATTTTGTGATATACCAATACAATGTAATCTCGTAAAACGTTTTTTAGTGAACGTTTATGAGAAACCCTTATGAAAAACAAATTTATGCAATTTGTAAATTTTTGGTGACACTTGAGGAGGAAGCCAAAAAAGGAAGTTTAGTGTTGAAAGTCGACGTAGGAAGAAGGATAACAAGTGAAAATGGAGGTCGATTATGAGTACAGTTGTCTTGAGTGCTGTTAGAGGTTTGAGGGTGTTTATCACTTCCCGGTTGCCCACACCGTAAAAGGGTTCATCTGGAGGTACCTGAAAAGAAAATTGGATTAGAGATGGTATTAGTGACCTGGGGGTGTGACCACAGTGCCCAAGGGACAACTGCCTGAGGTCGGTTACACATGATCTTTTTGTGAGTAATTTTCGTGTTAGCTCCGTACTTGTTGAGACCTTACCGCCAGAGACAGATATCCATGGGATAAAGCGAGGTGTACATTTTTAGAGTCAACCTTTCCTATCCCCACTACTCCTTGTGGGAAGTCAACATCGCTGTTATGTTGGTTGTCTGGAGGAAACACCATACTGCTGTCAAACCTCTGTACAGTCAGCAGTACGACTTCGTTTTTGGACCTTGGGTGTTCTGCTATCAGTTTTATCGTTCTTCAACCGACATATCTGGCATGGTAGGACCTTGAGGAACGAGTTTCTTAACCAGTAGAGCTCGATAGGTTCATCACGATAGGCAAGTACGACCACCATGTCAAGGTAGCAACAACGGTTGGTTGACATGGCTCAGAATCGATCACAATGGTATCCGTGTATACACTCTTTGTCTCTCCTTAAACTATGAGATTAAAATCGCTTCATATACTTCTTTCTACGAACTAAATTTTTCTTCCTGTTCTATATCCTTATCACCATTGGATTAACTACTTCTATGAATTCGGTGTTCATCTTGCTGTGCTAATGAGGTATGGCAACTTGGACCGATGCATATATGTGCCTGGTCCTACGTTGTAGCTGACTGACTGAGTGAATTTTTACAAGATAAAGTATTCTATATGTACACCACTTTCTATGTTGTTTCTATAAACAATTATTTATCTATCTTATCCTATGAAGTTGTAAAATCTTCCAACTTATTGTTTTTAAAGTTGCTTAAGTGCTTTTGTTGTTCTAATTCTAAAAATACTAATTGTAGCAATAAAATGTCATGTGAATGTCTCTACCCTAAGTTTACATTCTTTTCACAAGAAATAAAGGTGTGCTAAATTTTCCAACAGCATTAACAACAACAATAACAACAATAGACTTCATTAGTATTTAAAACTAAATCTATATTTCTCAATAATTGAAGCTTTCAGGTAACACAACAGATTTTCCTTTCAAATAAATGTGTTTTTAATAATGAGTTGAGTAAAACAAGAATAGATTAGTTGTAACACAAGTTTTATTTTAATTTTAATTATCTGTAACCTCAGCCACATTGTCAACAATAGTGGTTACCATGTCTTTACAGAATCGGTTAACATAGAAAATAAATAATTTAGGATAAATACAATATCATGAACAAATAGACTAAGTTGAATGAAAAAAAACAGAATATTTATTAACATAATGTAAAATTAAAACAAACTTGGATTTTTTTGATTGAGATCATGAACCGATTGATGTTAGAATATAATTGAAAACCTAGAAGCACTGGACGGCCGTCTCATCCTATTGTGGGACTTCTCAGCAGTGCGTATCCACGATCCTGCTCGCGGGATCCGAACGTAGGGCCTTCAGTTTCACGCGTGAGCGCTTAACCACTAGACCACTGAGTTGGTCGGCATCCAACGCTGTTGTTGTCTAACCTCAACCAACCTAAGAAACTGCGCAACCATCTTCCATTATGCTGAGGTAAATACCTGTCTCTACCTGACACGGATTAGTCCCACTGGTAACAGCTTCTCACTAATTTGACAATCTCCACAACCTCATACTGATGTTAAAGCTAAAAAACAAACTGAAAATCACTTTTACTCTAAATTCAATTTGGAAATTTGCATTTGAGAATCCATAAACCTGATTGTTTAAACTGACGGATTGGTCACAATGGGATATAAGAATTGGAATGTATATATGATACATTTCTGAGTGGTAGATGTTAATAAAACCACATTAAAAGATTTCAAATACGATATATATATATATCAATGAGTAAGAATCACTTCGCTACAAACGTGCGAAATTCTGCGTTATCAAATGTGAATTTATACCATTAAAATTTACTAATACCGAATAAGTATTTAACTTGTGCTAATCTGAAAACATCAGTCATTTACCTAAGTGTGAATCCGACATGAAATTTGACTTTCTGGTGATTATTAGAAAATGTGACATACAAATCTATCAGGTACCAGCCTTTCGAAGAGCTTATCCAATAGAATTTTTTCTGTCTGATTGTTATAAAACTAGGAATTGCACAAATTCCTTTACATTTACCACTTATAAGGTAAAGATATTTGTTCCTCATCAAAACAACGTCAATTGAATATTTAACTGAATAAGCATAGATGGACAGTGGCTAGCAGTGGAATCCAGGATGCGCGTTTCGTCCTATTTGAAACTCGTCAGCTGGATGTACCTGCATCTCAGAGTCGATGTTCACTTCAGTGAATTTCACACCAAGTGAATTTAACTGAATAGTTTATCTTGCACGTGGTTCCGATAAAGTAACAATCCGATGCGCGGATGAAATTTAAGACTGTCTAGTGTGGTGATGCTTCGTTTTAAAACTGATATTAAAATTATATAAAACTTGACCAATGAAATTCAAACTAGATTCAATATTAGTCGTCATAAAGCATCACCAGTTATTTATCCGTAAACAATTTGGTAGACAATTTGTTCTGTGCATATAAATTGTTTTCGGTTTCTTAGGTCAAACTGTTTTTTAAATCAAAGATTGAAATCATGAGTCAGTCGAAGCTAGACCACCATGGAAAACCTGGAAGCACTGGACAGCCGTTTTGTCCTAGTATGGGACTCCTCAGCAGTGCGTATCCACGACCTCGCACCCCGCGGGATTCGAGTCCAGGACCTATTGGTTTCGCGCGCGAGCATTTAACCATTAGACCACCGAGCTCGCGGGCATCCAACGGTGTTAATGTCTAACTTCAACCAATCCACGAAATTGAGCCACCGTCCACCATTGTCTTGAGTGAGCTGATATCTCACAACAGACCTGGTTGAACTACACCGTTTTTTAACTGTCTGTTTACTAATTTTTTTATACTTAGCTTTTGACAAGCTTTTCTTTGCATCAGCTTGGCTTAAGGACAAACTCACAAGTGATAATTTCAAGCAATCATTACTCTTACTAAAGTGCTGTTGAGCAATGTAGTCACTTACAAATCAATAATCTTGATTTAGTATAAACTGAATAATCATTATCATGTTATATATATTCATATTACCAAAAATGTAGTCATGGCAACTGAGTTTATAAATAATTTAGTGAAGACATAATTTGTTTTCTAATTTCAGATAATTGAATTTCACATGCATAATTATAACAGTCCAGAAAGTGGTAAATTTACTTGACTAATGAGTTCCGTCTTGCAAGAACTACTTTATTAGCCTTACGATATTACTATTCACTGTGATATCATGGTTTATTGTTATTGATATCCAAAAATTATTACTTTCTTACTTGATTTAGTTTAATTAGATCCCAACTTTAACAATTAGAGAAACAGAACAATTACTTCTTTTCTGGTAAGCATAGTGAATAATCGAACATATATGTACACTTGTGATATAAGATAAATCTTCATACAGGATTTATAAAATTATGAGATTGAGTGTTCCTGGCGATGGGGGGGGCTGTGGAGTGCGCACTGCTAAGTAGTCCCATACCGCAGCGAAACGACAATTCAGTGTTTCTAGGGTATTGATGGTTGTTTGACTTTGATTAGTTTGTGGTTTCCACGAAATTCGACATTTTTCATAACTTCACAGTGGCAAAATATATATAGAATACTATGGAAAGCTCTGTTTACGCGAATGTTTTTGTTTCCATAATTTCACAATAGTCATGAGTAGAGATATATTTATTTTGAACCCTTATTTTTTATAGGTAGATGAAAATGGTGACAATAACCATTTGAAAATCCATGTAGATTGTTAGTAATTTGTGTACTTCATGAGAAATATAAATCAACAGCCTTGTCATTTAGAACGAATTTATATATATTTGCGAAATAAAGACAATCTAATAATTGTAAGGTCCAATTAATTATTCTTTCCAAAAACACCGAAACACGGTTTAATCATATAAATTCCGGTCTAGTGTAAACACAAAAGTGTCGACTTCAAAACAAAGAAGAACTAATTAAAAAAACTACTTCACTTCCACAATACCTATCATCAATTTTTGATATATATAGGCATATCACATATCATACATAATGTTACCATAACATTTGCTTGAGATCATAAACCAATCAGTGTTAGACCACCATTACAAACATTGCATTACTGGATGGCCGTTTCATTCTAGTATGAGACTATTAAGCAGTGCGCATCCGCGAGCCTGCAAGCGGGACTCGAAACCATGACCTACGATCTAACGCGGGAACGCTTAATCTCTAGACCACTGGGCCGGCATCCAACGGTGTTAATATATACCTTCAATCAATACACAATATTACGCGAACATCTCCTATTGTCTTCGGTGGGTAGCTGCCTCACTCCTGACACCTTACAATATACGTTATTCGTAATATGTGTATATAAGTACATTCCAAAGGTGTTTAACAACCTCTCGTTTTCAATCATAATCATTTTGGTAATACTTCCATTCTGTTTGACCTACGAGGATAAGTGGATCGAACGAGTTTTTGTTTAATTCGACAAAATCCGATCGATAGAAATAACTTCTAATATTTTACACTGGTATACGCACAGGATTCTATAAGAAAAGTCATGAACACTTACATTTCATCGTATTAGGTGATTCACATTTCTGAATTCTTGAATAGTTCATTCAAAAATTAACTAGAAAATTCAAAAATGGTCTTTACAATGTACCTTATGTATAAGAATTTTAGCGAAGGTCTCACTACTATTCGGTCAAATATAATATTTTCAAGAAATTTTCGTTTCGCTAAAAGTTAGAAATTGGTTAGCGAGTAATTACTTGATAAATTTTTAAATAAACTGATGGAACAAATGAACAGCATTATATATATGATGAATAATAGCCATAAAAAGATAAATGTTTCATCGGTAGATCTTTTGAATTGAAATTTTTTGCTTGCATATACATATTCGTTGCTTAATAACTACATTTAAAACATGTTTAAAATGATTTCGGGATATAATTTTTCATGGTTGAGATCATGAGGCAATTGAAGCTCGACCACCATAGAAAACCTGGAGGCACTGGATGGCCGTTTCGTCCTGGTATGGGACTCTTCAGCAGTGCGCATCCACGATCCCGCCCCTCTCGAGATTCGAACACAGGACCTACCAGCTTCGTGGGCGAACGCTTAACATCTAGACCAATGAGCACACCGGCATCCAACGATTTTAATATCTAACTTCAACCAATCCATGAAGTTGCGCCATCGTCCATCATTATCATCAGTGAGTTACTATCTCACAACATACCTGGTTGAACTCCGATGGTAACTGCTTCTCACTAGAACTCCACGCGAGGCGGGATCGTGGATGAGCACTGGTGAGTCCCACAACAGGACGAAACGGCCGTCCAGTGTTTTCAGGTTTTCCATGGTGGTCTAGCTTTAATTTACTCATGATCTCAGCTATTAAATTTACTATAATATCCGCAAAATTCCCTTCTGATATAATTTTTAGTTAACCAGTAAATGTGTTTATGATGACGTTAATTGGTCAATGAAGCACTCAATTTATGAAAAGTACTCTCTAATTTATGCCTTACTTTTTTTAATTTGAAAAGTGTTTGATTTTAGGTTTACTGATATAATGAACAGAATGTTGATAACAAAACAATACCCACTTATGCAATAGTTAGCTATTAATGAAAAATGAAACGCCAATATACGTTGGTCGTATGTCGAATGATGTAACAAAACCAAGTTTTTTTGTGTATATTCGTAAAATGTTTGTCACGGAATAAATCTGACTCCAACTATCAAAAAATATTTCTGCTCCACACCGTAAAAATAGGAAAAATATATACTGGCCTCGTGACTTGGAATGCAAAAGATTTACTGAATGACAGGTTACATCACCACATTAATATTTCTTTAAACAACACTATAATTCACGAAACGCTGTCATATATATTCAATTTACCAACATAAAATAAGTTTTAAATGACTAGCGAATATTGTAACCTAAAATCCAAGCTTGTCCATCCTTATTACATGTAATGAAATGCGATACATATAGATTGGGTTTATGATAGCGCAAGTGTTGTTTATAAGTTAGTGATAATGTTTATACACAAATAATGATGAAACAAAGGTTTGCAAAAATCACATGTATGCCTTTTATTTGTAGGTAAAGATGAGTCTTTTATATGTTTAAAGGCACAATTCTATACGTGCTCGTTGTTGTGCAGGATTTTATTTGAGCTTTACAACAAGACTAATGTTACATTCAGTGACACTGAACACCACTGTAGCATTTGTGTTCAAATCCTCTTGCTATCGTATTATATCCGCTTACATCAGGGGATACTAGAATGATCAGCCTACTACAGTACAAATCTGTTTTGTGATGTTTGGGGGCATCGAGACTGATAGTCTATCTATTTTCATGGGTTTTTTGATGAACACAATACAACAAAAAAGGGTTCAGAAACATGGATATTGACACTTTATACAGCATAATAGTTTCCATAGTGTGCAATGATTATATTTGTGAGAATCCCATAAACGATACATGATTTTCTGTAAATGCTTATATTCACATTTAAAAGGATGAACTGTGTCGTTTCTTTATCGTTTAAAATGTTCAGTTTAAAGATTAAAATACAGTTGACATTGCTCTATGATATTTTGTTTATTTGTAATCGGATAAGATGGATTTAAAATTTCATTGGAAGAGAGATGAAATACACGTTCTCTAAGAAAACGATCGAAAGTTAGCTTTGTGGGGGGGGGGTTTACCATTCATTATATTGCAAAATGGTTAATATTGTTTACTTAACAATCAAGGCACGTTTTTACGATCTAGCTTTTATCCAGTTATCAAAAATAGAAGATAATATTTGAAATTATTTTTCCATATTCAGAAGTGTCAAATAAACAGAAAATTTTCAGTGGCATAAATTCAGGTCTGTGAGCTAGTTTTTCTAGATCCTTCATTACCTTTTTCCTAGGAACACATCTAAACTATGACTGGCGTTAACAATGCTCTACAAAATAAACCATACTTTCATATACTATCATATACAAATACGAATAAATCAACTTTTAATTCTGCTAAGGACATCCTTCTCCTTAGTTCATAGAGTACTTATTAACTTACTTAGTTACGTCTGTTACACGTCATAGAGGAGCATAGACAACCCACCAGCACCCTCCATCTAACACTATCCTAGGCAATCCTTTCCAGTGTTTTTCAGTTGCTATTCATCCTCTTCATATTTGCTTCCATTTCCCGACGTAGTGTGTTCTTTGGCCTTCCTCTTTTTCGTTTCCCTTCAGGATTCCAAGTCAGGACTTGCCTCGTGATGCAGTTTGGTGATTTCCATAATGTATATCCTATCCACTTCCAACGTCTTTTCCTAATTTTCACTCCAGATAAAAGCTGATTTGTTCTCTCCCATAGTAGGCCGTTGCTGATGGTATCCGGCTAACAGACATTCAGCAACACTCTGTTGAATGTCTTTCCGGGTACTGAGAGTAATGTGATGTCTCTGTAGTTCTCACATTTGCTCAGATCTCGTTTCTTTGGTATCTTGATAAAGTGTTCTTCTTTCTAGTTCGTTGGCACTTGTTCTTCCTCCTAAATCTTCCTGGACAGAACGTGAAGCATACTTGTGTTTACTTTTATGTTTGGCTGTTGTTAATTGTTGTCTTCTTGCTGTTTCTTTCTTGAATATTTTCCAGGTATTTGATAAAGACCCATTATATATTGATGCTTCTTGCCACCCCACACCTCCTGACACGTTGATGGTAATGCTTCTTTGACTCCTTTCCAATTGTCCGCCATCGTAGTTTCTTCTTTCATTTGGTCTTGTATGGCTTGGAACCTGTTGTTGAGAGTTATCTTGAGTTTGTTGAGTTTGTTAGTATCTCGAAGGAAGGCTTCATTAAGCATTTGTAATGCTGTTTCCCCAGTTGTCCAGTGGTTCTTTAGCTTCATTTTCATCTTGGCAACCACCGGTTGGAGTTGATCCGAAGCTATGTCACTTCCTCCCCTGCTTCTCATGTCTTCCAGTGATCTTGTGAACTATTATTGATGCAGAAATGATCTATCTGGTTCTCCGTGGTGTGATCCAGTGTATGCGTTTGGGAATATTGTGCTTCCTATACCTAATTTTTTGAATACACATCGATTTGTAAATCTCTCCCCATTCTCGTTCCTTTCTCCCAGTCCATGTCATCCCATGAAATCTTCATATCCGGTGTTGTCTATTCTGACTTTGGCGTTTAGATCTCCCATCAGAATGGTCGAGTCCTTTATTGGGCACTTCTCCATGGCCAATTGCAGCCTCTGATAGAAATGATCTTTGTAATCGTCACTGTTATCACTGATGGGTGCATAACACTGCATAAAATTCATTGTGATCCACTCTTTCTTTGTTTTGAACTATGCTTTGATAATCCTGGATCCGTGAGATTTCCGTGCATTACATGCTTCCTTGGACAACACTAAAGTTACTCCCTGAATGTGTGGAGCATTTTCCTCTTCGTGACCCGAGTACAGCAGTATCCCTTTTGTATCTAGCCCTTGCTGTCCAGCTTGTGTCCAATGCGTTTTTCTGATTCCGAATACTGCCAAATTCTATCTCCTCATTTCCATTGCTTTTTGACTCGTATTCCCTTCCTCCCATCTTGTCCGAACATTTCATGTACCTATAAAAATTGTTGCTCTGGTTGTTAAAAGAGGCATTGGCTTCGTGACTTGAGAATAATCTAGTCTTTCATCCTGAGGAGTCATAATTCTCCTTTCAATTAGGAGGGCAGAGTTTAAATTGTTTAATTTGTTTAATCTGGTTGGCGTTTATTAGCATGGTTGTTTCAACGGGATGAGGTTGATGATCCCATTCCCGACCGTCCTCCCTTTTGTGGTCTTTGGACCGGCAGTAGTTTTAGAAGAGGTAAAAGAGGAGTTGGTTCATAGAGTAACCTTAGATTTTTTCTCCCTTTCAACTTAGTCACGGTTTACTTATTATAATCCATTTTATGACTGATTATTTTTAAAGTTGGGTTTATCAATATTTTAATTTGTTTCACTAAGGCACTCTTCGTAACAAATGTGATTCATTTTACCATTAATTAGTGAACAGCATATAATCGTTTTGCAAATGATTTTCTTTGTGGTTGTGGATTCACCCAGATGAGAATTCTGGTATAAGGACAAAGTAAATAATGTTTAATTTCATCCCTTCAGTAATAATTTGTATCTTGTAGCTTGGAGATAAATAGCTATTTATTTTATTTAAACACAATAAGCGGTACAAAGGGGTACCAAAATATTTGTGTTACAGAAAGCAATTATCATTTGATTTATGTGTAGGATGAGATGTTACCCGACTGCACAAACGGAAGCATATACTAATTTAAGAGAGCTATTTCCGAGTCTTTGTTGTATAAGTCTAACCCACAAGGTAGTAGAGCTACGTTAGGAGATACAGTCTCATCGCATCCGATGACAAGAATGAGTTCATACGCGAAGTGTTCCCTCATCATCCTGAAACTCATCTACACTATAGGTTGAGAATCTGCATTTGCTAACTCCCCTAGGTGGATGCTCCGTACCCACCAATGTCAGTTATGATGTGCACATAGTCATTTACATTTCACTGATGATGCCGGCTCAGTGGTCCAGTTGGTTAAGCGTTCGCGCGCGAGACCGAAGGCCCTGGGTTCGAATCCCGCTCGCGGGATCGTGGATGCGCACTGCTGAGGGGTCCCACAATAGGACGAAACGGCCGTCCAGTGCTTCCAGGTTTTCAATTGTGATGGTCTAACATCAATCGGTTCATGATCTCAATCTAAAACAAATAAGATTACAATACATAGAAACTGATTTTATGATGAGATAACATTTTGAAAATAAAACCCTTAACCATCAAATTATGTATTTTCAACAGCAACAACAACGACAAAAAGAACTCGGTTGACTATTTTCATCACTGTGCATAGGAAGCATGATTTGCATTTTCTTTGTTGTAAAATAACTAAAGATAAACTGAACACATTTGTGTGGTCAGCGGTTACATATTTAATTACAAGTTGTTACATTACAGACAATATGACATTTATGGTTTATCAAGAAATCCTGTAAGAAATTTCCCATAACTGTCAGGAACAAGGAGATAATTTATCATTTTCACTCATTTATTTAACAATACTAATATGTGGTCATTTTATGGTTTTTTAGACAGATATATCGATGGAGTGAAAGTTAAAGATAGCCACGTTTTTTTGTTTAGGAGAAGTTATGTCAAGTTTCATCTTTGGGTGTACAACGATTTTAGGTGATATATATACATATAGTGCTCTTTCATGATTATAAAAAGGATCAAACCCAACAGCTTTAGATCTCTATATATACGATGCTCACCAAATGAATAAATTAAGTTCCTTAGTTAGATTTTTATTAACTTGCAGTTTCACGACAAACAAATATGTTACTTATTCTGAAGCAATTTGGAAGACTCTCCCGGTCTCCCACATTGTACGAGAATTCCATGTACTTAAATTAATGGTTGATCTGGTTGTCAGAAGGGGCATCAGTCGCGTGACTTCCGAAGAAACCTGGCTTTCATCATGAGGCGTTATAACTCTTCTACATGAAGACCTTCTGACTCCCAGGACAGAGTTCAAAAAGTTTGAATAATTTTTTCTGGTTAGCGTTTTTTTAGCGAGTTTGTTTTCTACGAGATTGGGTCGCCAACCCTATGTTCAACCCCCCTCCTTTATTCGGGCTTGGGACCGGCAGTAGCTCTAGGGGGCTCCAGGCAGAGTTGTTACTTATTGTAATGTTACTTAAGGTAAACATTCTTTTATGCTTAATAGTATGATTGAATCGGTCAGTTCTCAACGTTAATCCATTATTAGTTTCGCATTCCAACTACTCGGTATACAAATCATAAATTATTCGACTGAAATTATTTCTAGTTCTTTTTTTAAAAAATTAATATTTTTGCTTCATTGTTTCTTTTTAAATCAAGTATAATCGGTTACTTTTATTTAATGTGAAAGTCAATTCATATTTTTTTCTATTAAGGTCAATTCAATGTTTTTACAAAATAAAATAAAATTCGTGATTTTTTGTCAACAAAAATGGAAATATAAACATCTCATGAATGACCGAGAATGAATGAAATAATAACAAAATACACACACATACACACGCACTATGTCACTAAGTGAAATTATTACTGAGAATGTTTCAATAAAGACATAGAAACTATTTCATAGAATTTGTGATGAATATTTTGAAGTTAAATAAACATTTTAATGTGAAACTAAATTCATTAAAATATAACTTAAAATATTAACGAAAACAACTGATTTACTTTATATCGTACATTATTAATTTTAAAGTAGTCATGTTTTAAATGATTATGATGATATGCAAAGGATACTAAGATGGAAATTTAGATATTTGTAAATAAATCAGTGGTTTAGAAGAGTGATACTATTGTATCAACAGTTCATCTAGATGCTTCGATTGAAAGTTATTTAAACACTTTTACGTATGATAATTCCTATAACTGACAATGGAGCTAGAGTAAGTTAGCGTTCTTACACTCGAAATTTACTTACTTACGCGTGTTACTCCTCGTAGAGGAGCATAGGCCGCCCACCAACACTCTCCATACAACCCTGACCTAACCAATCCTTTCCAGCTCTTTGCAGTTGTTATTTATCGTCTTTATATCTGTTTCCATTTCCCGATGTAGTGTGTTCTTTGACCTTCTTCTTCTTCCCTTCAGGATTCCAAGTTAGCACTTGTCTCGTGATGCAGTCTGATGATTTCCGTAATATATGTTCTACCTATTTCTATCGTCTTTTTCTAACTCTGGTGTCTCCTCATTTGTAGATAAATCTTTCGCCTTTTACACTCGTAAATATTGAATGGATATTCTGAAAAATCTAGATGTGATGACAATTTTATATTTTATTTTTTGCAACTATTATAAATATTAGAAAGCTTTTAGCAGCTCAGAATATCTGTAATGAAAAGATGCAAACCCTTATGGATACTTTTATACCCGTTAATGCTTATATGATATCAGTAGCTCTGTGGATTATAAGAAATAGAACAAAACTCTGTTGATAAAGTTGACAAATGTATGTTCTTCCGTTAAGCTTTATTTAGTTCAAATGAAGTTGCGACTAATATGTTATACCTGTGGTACTAGAAATAAATTTGATCTTTAGCTGACGTAAGGAGTGCTGTCATATACTTTTCATACTGTTTTAGAAATAAGACCCACAATGATCATGTAACATATACTGTCATAATTTAATTTCTCACAAAACGTAATAGATATTTGACGTTCAATGCAGCTAAGAACACTTGCATCAAATAACTATATTCTTTTGAATAATCCATAGCTTTTGTGCAATAATCGTTTCATCAGCTTCCATGGATCAACGTAAATAGGCGTTCTTCACTGGAGATTATTACTATTTGAATGAATAAACATGTAAATGGATTTCTATGGTCATAATAATTAGCAGTTTCAATTCACTAATTATTCTCAATGAGACAAGTTGAGCAAAGAAATCTTTGTCTTATTCTTCATTACAGCTCTACACTAATACATTTGTTTTATAAGTGAGTAAAAAGTCAAAATTACAGTTCAAAGATAATATAAACAGCAAAGTAATAACTCCACGTTCACGAAAGGCTTTGAAGCGTACATTCAATCCGTCAAGATTATGTTCTACTTTCTTCAGCCGGCCAATAGTGACTTCACAATATAAGGATAAATTGTTTAGTTTCGCTGACTTCATGTGTGTCTATCATTTCAGATGCTCTTGAGGAGCTAGTTATATTGGGCACACAATTAGACAAATGCGTCATCGTATTTCTGAACATTATCCCTCATGTTCACTTGGTGTTGCTTGCTTATATATTCCTATTGTTGTCTAGAACTTCAATTGATCAATTTCATGGTGGCATATGTGCATCCTGTGCAGATTGTCTCGATACTTCCTTAAGTCACAAACTTTATAAGCAAAGATGGATGGTAGTGGTCCTGAAAAGTGAACCCAAATCCTGACATGCACGTACATCCGGCTGACGAGTCCTAAATGGGACGAAACGCGCATCCTGGATTCCACTAGTGGCCACCATCCATCTTTGCTTATCATCCCTGATAGTCGATCAAAGGACAAAGGAAGGTATTAAAAAATTCTATCGTGGCACATCTAGTCGATTGTGGTCACTACATAGATAAAACTTCAGTATTTATTCATAAAATTCTACCGATTTTACCCCATGATTCTAGAGTCTAGTCGCTTCGCTTCGTTAATCTATCACCCTTGTAACCGTTATTACATAATCCTCAACGATGTTTGAAATCAGAAGGCAATGAGAAGCGGCAACTACAGTTTATTAGCGGATAGTAAACATCGCAAAGCCATGGGTACATTAAGCAAATTTGTAGCAGAGGTGAATGTGTATATGCAAGCAATTACATAGGCAAATGTATAGTCAAATCGCATAAGGGCACAGCAAGACAAAGCAAAAGCTTAAAATAGGATTTGAGAACATAGATAGATGGAGGGGAGAATGAAACATGGAGTAATGAACGTTTTAACTAAAGTCTGTCATGTGATCATAATGGTACAAAGAAATATGCGAATCGTTACTGTTCTAGCAACATTGTCTGTTAAGTAAGTTCATAAAAGAGCTTACCTAAAATCAGCCATAGTCGAACTTGATTTTAGGATAGTTGCTATACATACAACAGAAGCCATGGGAAGTCCACTGAAGATTCAACCTTTGTAGACCGAAAAACTTTGTATAGCCTCTGAGTCCAACCTGTTTCTCGGCTTAAATACAATTACATGTTTCGAAATTTTTCTTCCTATTCTCGTAAAACTTTCTAAGCTTCGATTTTGTTCACATTTTTTATTGACGTGACCCATTTACTAAACTTATAATTATCATTGCCCTCGTTCCACTAATCACTTGTTAATTTCACAAATAACAAAACAATTTATATTTACATTAAATTTAAATACCTGTTACTGTTCTTATGTTACTCATTTGTAGTAATTAAGTGAATATGATAATTCACTTTAATTTGAATTTTCCAAATGTGTAACTAATTGTTTATCATTTTGTTAAACTAATTCATCACCATTTAATTGGTATTAACTTTCTACTATTTTTGTAAAACCTATGTGTATATTAGTGTAGAGTTATGATGATTAATTAATTGAAAATAAATATCTCTTGTTTTTTTATAGTTTAGATCATGGAAAATCTGAAAGCACTAGACGGCCGTTTCGTCTTATTGTGGGATTCCTCAGCCTCATTTAGTTCTTCCATGTGCTTTGAGTTATTTACATTATCATGATATATTTAAGAAATTGATATATAAATAAAGTACAAATTAAGGAAATGCGCTTCATTTAAAGTAGATTGCCACCATAGATTTATATTGAAGTATGGTTTCCAGCTTAATATTTGGAAATGTGATATAATGACCCGAAATGGCCTGATACGACCCAGAGTGAGGAGAGTCAGCTCTACTTCTCCAAATGCTCTCACATGGACACGCGTATAGAGCTATTACCAGGGAAGTCCTACTCACTGCCTTCTCGCAACACGGGTGTTGTTTACGAAATTGGAGGACGAAAAGCGAATGTCTGGCGATTTAACCGGATTGATGGACACGGAGATTCCACTTAGGGGAGTTGGAGAACCCTCAGTCCAAACCAATGGTGTACATTGGCTCCAGGATCCAGAAGGAATAAATGGCGTATGAACTGATCGTTGCTCACCGTCTACCATGGGAATGCGTCTCCTGACGTTGCTCAACTGCCTTGTGGATCAGACCTTTAGATCGAAGGCTCCGGGTGTGGCCCCCTAAGGGTACCAACTGCTTCGGTTTGGACACCCGAGCAGTATCCTAGACCTCACACAAATTGAATAATCTATATGGCGCATAACTATTCGGTGCTTCATTGTACTAATTCTTATATGTTTTAATAAATAAATAAATAACGTGATAAAATATGTGCGATAAGCCATTAATCTAATGACGAAATATGTCCATTTACTAGATCTTCTTGAATTTATTGATTTCTCAAACTGAAAGTACAGTAATATCCAATCTATCATTTTCTCTTTATGAAGAAGCGTGAAAGTAAAACATCATTTGAATGCTTATTCTATGTAATCTGATTGCTTTTAAAAAATTCCGTAGCACAAATTCTGTTGTTTATATACAAAAACGGACAGTCAGGAAAAGGATTCCTCTCTGAAACTTTTCTTCTATAAGGTATATATGTATCATTAGAAATCTAGATTTTATATAATAATGATTAATTTTCAAATGAATGGCTACCAGGACTTAGTAGCTAAGTGAGTAGCGCGTTGGCGTTTGAATCGAACGGTACTGTGGTTCGAGTCCCGGAGTGTACGTCGACTTTGCGGTGCAGGCACATCCATCTGACGAGTCCCCAAATAGGAGGAAACGTGAGTTCTGGATCCGACTGCTAGCCACTATCCGTCTTTGCTTAGAATGTTTATGTAGTTTCTTTTTCATTTTTAATAAAGATAACAACTTGGTTAAGCCCTTTTGTTAACTTATTTAACGGGCAGTCATTCGTACAATAACAACTTGATCTATACCATTGTAACTTATTATTGTTACACTTGTATGAATATGTATGCTTGAACATTGCTTATTGCCTACGTATATATTCATTCTGCTAGCCTGTTAGTCGCTCAATTGATTCGATGATTCATTCATTTGACTATGTAAATATAGTATGTACATCTTAATCCTGTTCACATTCGCTCGCTCATTCGACTCACACGTTCACTCGGTTGCTCGCTTGATTTTCGGCACTATTCTTTCATGCTTGCTTAGCGTACCTGTAATTTTGATGAATCTGTGCGTGGTGCAATAATAAATTTAGTCAACACTTCTTATTCGCTTTCTGATTAATACACCATTGGGGCGTTATCTAGCGACGGTTATCAGGACGAACGCTATACGAAGTTTAAGAATAATATTGAATACCAACTACCACATGTGTCATACTAGGAAAAGGCAACGAAGTTTTCTATATCATTAATATATACAAATTATTAAACGATTTTCTGTAAGAATAATTCAGCGTTGTGTTTTTTTATTTTGCCAAATTGTGTTGATTTTACGGAGATAGTTACTTACAATGCATCCTAACTGATTGATTTGAATGTGTTCTAATCATCCAGTTAAACTAGAAGATTTTCCAATATAATTTAGGATTCGTCGTAAAACATTCTGTAGTGTAATTCATCTGACATGTGAAACACCCATTGAGTGTTTAAGTTAGCCTAGTAAGTATGCACTATAAAATCATAAGACTCTCACAACAAGCAATCTACTTGTTTCCATGATTTAATTCCTAAAATGTTCTAAGCAAATGAAGAAGTGATTTGATTCAGTGATTTATTTATATGTTTATCTGCATTCCTTACGAAGTAGATTAATTTGTAGTCAACTTCTTAATATGGATTTTTAATCTATAGTATTTTTGATTTATAAAACAATCTACAATAAACAAACATAAATAGGTGATTATATTGACAAGGTATTTCCGTTTAGTAAGCCGTAAGATTGAATGACACATTGAATTCATATTGAATTGTATTATTTTCTATGATGGCTTGGCATTGGTTCGTAATCATCACAGTCCAAAATGTTTTTTATGGTGTTCAATAATAAAAAACATATTAGTGACTGATACATTGAGTAACATATGAGAATGGCCTATGTCAAGAGGCAGTAGTTTACATTTTATTTAAGGATCTTGACTAATTGACTGTAGACATCATGGAAAAATTGTGCAGACCATTTACACTCCAGATTATTGATGATTATATTCTGTATTTGGTGTCTCGTATGTATGAGAAGAAAATGTATAAGTGAAAAACATTCTTCTCAGTTAGTTATTTACAGATCATGTTCCTTACCTCACGTGCCTGATTTACTTCCCTTATCACAATGTTGATTAATGTCATATACTTTTTGTAATTACAAATAAATCGGTTATCTTAATATCAAATTGTATTTATAATTCTTAATGACTTACTTCTTACTTACTTACTTAACCCTGTTACTCCCAATTGAGCATAGGCCGACGACCAGCATTCCCCAAACCACTCTGTCCTGCGCCTTCCATTATAGTTCCATCCAAATGTTGTTCATCCTTCTCATATCTGTCTACATTTCTCGGCATAATGTGTTCTTTGGTCTTCCTCTTTACACTTGGCCTTGAGAATTCCGTGTGAGGGCTTGCCTTGTGACGCAGTCGTGTGATTTCTCTAATGTGTGTCCTATCCACTTCCAGCGCTTCTCCCTGATTTCTTCCTCTGCTGGGATCTGGTTTGTTGTCTATCACGTTAGTTTGTTGTTGACAGTGTCTGGCCAACAGACAACTGTCAATAAACACTTCTATATTCTCGATGATGGCTTTCGTAGTTCTCAAGGTTTCCGCCCCATGTAGTAGACGTGTTTTGAAATTTGTATTGAAAATTCTGACTTTGGTGTTAGTTGACAGTTGTTTTGAGTTCCAGTTGTTTTTAATTTTTGAATATACTGCTCTTGCTTTGCCGATCCACGCCTTCACGTACGCATCAGATCCACCGTGTTCGTCAATGATGCTGCCCAGATATGCAAAGGGTTTTACATCTTTCAAATCTTCTCCGTCAATTGTGATTGGATTGATGCATGCTGTGTTGTGTTGGGGAATCTTGCTTTTCCATTTGTGTATGTTAAGACCCTTTATTAGTGCAGTGCTATTGCAAAACATCTCCTTGACACAGGATATGAAGTCGATACACTGAAGTCTTTCAAAGTGATTAATAAACAATCCAAATCCAGTCTTTGGAAATTTGCCGAAGCGATAGCGATCAAACATTTTAAACCAGACCTATGTACCCAAGAAGAGGCAGTAATAAATCTTTCTTTGTCCTAGTAACATTAAAACCTTTTCTTATTTATTCCGTCATTTAATATTTCAACTCTTTCTGAAGTTTAAATCACATCATTATCATTTTTCTTTAATTCATAACTGATTGATTTGGAAATTGCAAGGTAAGTTTTCAATGCTCAAATGATAGATTGGTTATGTAGACACAAACACGTACCAATTATTTTCGTTTCAACTTAATGAAACAGCAGAAGCTTCGAGTTATTCATAACATGAAGACTGAAGATATATAAGCAAATATTCTCTAACCCTAAATAATTTCATTTTTCCGTTGTTCATATCCAAATAAAGCTTTAATTGTATTAAGTTTACATTGAATTGCTTAACATCATTAACCTTAGTTATTTATCACAAAAGTTATTTAAAGTGAAGACAAATAAAAAGAAAGTAATGGAATAATCTTTTTATTTTTGAAGTTATTGAAGACGAAATCGATCCTATTTCAGGTCAATATGTAAATCACTACTTTAGGAATACTGAAATGGGAATACGTTACTTATCCCTTCATGCTTCATTGTACACATCTGTATTCTTATTTAGATATGAATTAACATCGAATTTTTTAAAATTCTAAGTTATTGCAATACGACTATGGAAATCTGTTGAAAAATTACATCGAAGAAACCTAGTTAACCATCAAATAAAATCATTATTGTAAAGATAAAATAATTCTAATAGTTGAGATCATGAATCGACTGAAGATAGGTCACCATGGAAAACCTGGAAGCACTCAACGGTCATTTCGTCCCATTGTGGGACTCCCCAGCAGTGCGCATCTACGATTCCGCCCCACGAGATTCGGACCCAGGACCTGTCGGTTTCGCGTGAGAACGGCTAACCTCTCAACCGCTGAATTTCAAATCTCGAGAGGCGGGATCGTCGATTCGCACTGCTGAGAAGTCTCACAATATGACGAAACGACCGTCCAGTACTTCCAGGTTTTCCATAGTGGTCTAGTTTCAAATGACTCATGATCTCAACTATTGAAATTTCTACAATCACCACAAAACGCTTTCTGAAACTATCATCCTGTAGCACAAACGAAATTTATTTGATTTGTATGGTAGATCAGATTTATTCGTTTATATTTTTCATGATATTCATGAACTGGTCAATGTAGTTTTATTAATATCGAGTAATAAAATATAAAATGTGCACCGATCAAAACATTAATTGGTTTTAAGAAAAACGGTCATTGTTTCACTACACTCAATGTGTATAGTTTTGTAAGAATGGATACATGAAGTTATCATATAAGCTATATATTTCATTTATGTCAAACAAATCTATATGAATGTGCGACGAGACTATAATTTATGGACGAGGCAATCAGAAGCGTCTGATGGATTTTAAGGTCACGATGACAACTTCAGTACTTAAATTATAGTCTCGCCGAATGAGCTTTTTAATGATAGTTATGTGTTCAAAATTAGTCAAGATCATTTTTATTACCTTTAGCAGAGGTACTTTCTAGCAAATACGTCTCAGATGAACAATGTATATTAAATGGCAACGGGATAAATCGTTCACTACGATGATGACTGAAATTGTAATCAAATAGCCCATTTTAGCTGCTTTTTTTATCTCTCGCTTAACCTTATTGATAATCACACATTATTTAAAACTATTTTCGGTGATTATACGATTATTTATTATATTCATCACATCAGTATAATAGTGCTTTCTTATCGTTGTTTATTATCAACTATAACATCACTCCCACTATTCCATATAATAATTATTACCATTATTCTCAACATATAGATAAACATCAATCATAACTGAGTGTATTCACATATTTTTCCTTTTATTCTACTCCTTAAAGACGTTTGGAGCGAGCGCTACTGAGTTCGAGTCCTAGGGTGAACATCAACTCTGAGATGCAGGTGTATCCAGCTGACGAGTCCCAAATAGAACGAAACGCGCGTCAAACTGGATTTGACTGCTAGCCACTATCGATCTTTGCTTATAATGCCTGTGAATTAAGACAATATGGAGGCAATATATACAGGATGCACATATGCCAATAAGAGACTGATCACTTACAGTCCTAAACATCAATAGGAAGGTTCAAGTGAATAATACCAAGTGGATTTACAGCCTATTGCATGTTAAACGTTTATTTACTGATATTTATTATCTCTTAGAGTTGTAGCCTGTTCGTAGGTGATGAGAGGCTATGATGTAAACCAAAAAAGACATTTTGTTTTATACACTATATTATTTTTGTACAGTTTCAGCTTATCAAAGGAGATGGTTGTGTGAAGTACACATTTAACTGTTATGATTTTCAATTCTTGGTTGACAAAATGAAAATAAATTCATGATAGTAGTATATTGTTAAATTTATATGATTGATGAACAGTAAGTAAATTGAAGAAAGACTTGACAAATTTCTGGATTTACGATTAGATGAAGTTAAAGTCTTTAGAAGAATATAAGATTAAGGTGTTTTAGCCAGTTCACACAGTTTACAAACATTCCTAAAGTCATTTTGTAGGTTGCATCATCGCACAACATAACTACTATGTACAAATGTTTGTACACTTATTTATTGATTTTACAATTCTTCAAAGGCACGTCATTAGTAAGTTCTTAATAAATTTTGTTAAAAAAACATCAAAGTGAAAGCAGATCTTAGGCTCATTCTCTATTTATAGTTGAATAAATAATTGATGTCCCTTGACAGAAGAAAAGCTAGATTTCTTCATTATATGACCCGTCTATTATACCATATATGCTAACCAATGACATGAATTTTAAATGTTGAATCCATCAAAATTAATTAACTGTATGTCAGTTAATCTACTTTATATCATTCAGAATTTAAGTAGTACATAAATAATGAAATTTTTCTTGAATTCAACGATGTGTGTAACAGTATATGTTAATACTTTAAATGCATTACATAGGCATATCTATTTAGGTCTGTTCATTATCATATGGTTTAAATTATTTTTTCTTGTTAGCGCTTTTTTGGCGAGTTAGTTTTCTACGAGATGCGGTCGCTAACTCCATGTCCTACCCTCCTCCTTTATCCGGGCTTGGGACCGGCAGCAACTCTAGAAGAGCTACAGGATCTACTGAAAGAAGAAGAAACTACTATGGAGGACAACTGGAAAGGTATCAAAGAAGCATTAACGTCAACGTGTCAGGAGGTTCTGGACCTCAAGAAGCACCATCATAAGGAATGGATCTCTATAGAAACACTGGACATGACCTGTTATATCTTTGAAAAGCTGTTTCTTTCGATATACCGACAGACTAACGAAAGGAATATTATTCCAAACAGTGTCAATCATAGTACAAAATTGTCAGGTATTTATAGTTTTTAGTGAATACAAAATCATCAATACAGTCTTCCAATCCGCATACAGACGGTTATTAGCATTATCCAATCGGGAAGCTACACGTTGGAATTCTAGAACATTCTTCCGAAAGGTGATCGGATGGGACGTCTTCGGCTCCTTCTGAGCCTCTTACAGCTTCCTCGAGTTCACCGGTGGTCCGTCCTCACACCTCCCCCCTTTAAAGTCCGATGTGTAAGATTTTTTTCCTGGATCCACCTGAAGCTTGGGTGTCGCATTCCTCTTGCGGTCCATTACTCTCGAGGGTTGTACAGCTTTCTCTTTGCGTCGTTTGTCTTTTCGATATTTGCGCTCATGATGGTTCTTCTGAGATGAATCTACGAGCAATTGAAATGGAAGCCGGTTTTCTGTGACCACTGTACTATCATTTCTTTACATTTGATTTATATGTCTTATGCATTTTCCGACATCTTTCCGGACTAGGTACAGCACATTTCCGATTCGACGTTCTATGACACCTGGTTCCCACTTCCTACTACCTTGATACGATCTGACAAGTACCTTTTCAGCCACCTGGAAGCTACGATTGACCTTACGATTTTCATTCGTGTGTTTATTTGTCTTTCTGGGCGGCAACATACTGTTAAAAACTGTCCGGATTTTCCTTCCGAACATACACTCGGCCGGAGACTTTCCTTCTGGCATGATCGAAGAAATGAAAAACAAGAAGACAACAATTAACAACAGCCGAACACTAGCAGAGAAAGTCAAAGCACAAGCTGAGTACATACAAGCAAACAAGCATGTGAAGAAAAGCATTGGTGCCAACAAGCAGAAGTACATTGAAGAACTAGCAGCGACAACGGAAAAAGCTGCAAGGGAAGGAAATATGGAACAGCTTTACGATACAACGAAGAAACTAGCAGGAAAATACAGTAAACCAGAGAGACCGGTCAAGGACAAAGAAGGCAGGCCAATCACTGAAATTCAACAACAGCGAAACAGGTGGGTAGAGTACTTCAAGAAACTCCTAAATAGGCCCGCTCCAATGAATCCACCGGAAATCGAAGCAGCGCACACAGATCTTTCTATAGATGTCACAACAACAGCCACAAAAGAAATCAGAATGGCTATCAGACAAATCAAGAGCGGGAAAGCAGCAGGACCCGACAACATACCAGCTGAAGCACTGAAGTCAGACATAGAAGTAACTACAAACATGCTTCACCTTCCATTCAAAAAAATTTGGGGGGAGGGACGAATTTCAGATAGAAGTCTATCTGCTGATGATGTCGTTCAGAAGAACGATGAAAGCTCCACGACCAAACCATCCAGCTCAGAGAACAAAACTCCATCAAAATAAATTTATGTTAGAAAGTTGGATCAGTTTTTCTAAAGTAGTCTAAGATAAATCTATTCACAATGCTTCAAAAACAATTAGTCTACAAACAGTAAAAGAAAGATGCAATTAACCAATGACCAAAGACAAATCAACACTCAGCTTACTATTTCAATATGAGAATTACACCTTATTTCACAATATACATTTAAAACCATGTTTACCATCTGAAACAAAACAAGAAAAAAGACACTAGTGATTGTTTTGCTCGGTTTAATATCCCCTGTAAACTAATTTGTCTATTTCATTTTTATAAAACAAATTCGCTGGGATATTTTCAATTCATGAAACCATTAAAATAAGTCACTAAATAAATCTGTTCAATACAGACTGATATCCTTTAATGTTTACGTGTAGGGATGATGTTTTTTCATTAGGGTAGTTCACACAAAGAAACAATTTACTGTAATTAGTAAACTAAATCTTTTAAAAGTATTTACTCAAGTGTTTATTCTTCTCTTTTCATACAATATTGACTACTACTTTAATACATATCAGTGTTCAGCTTCTGATTATAAACAATCAGAAAGTGACTTGTTCCATTTGAAAAGTTCGTACTATGAAGATTTCTCCCTATCTGAGTTTCATTATTTAGGTTTGAATCAACTCTAGTACTGGCATTCATGCTAAAACTCGAAACCAATTACGTATTTACTTACTTCGACTCATATAAGTAGCATACACTGCAGTAGTAATTACAAGATTATAAAGATTTCTCACTATTTAATACATGAACCCACCAAATAAATCATTTCAATCATCAAACAATAATATGCGTGACTTCAAGTGAATGTTTTCTTTCATACCATCACTAATTTCTATGACAAATTTAGACCACACGTATACAGCAGAAACATTTTTCATTAGAATGATTCCTTTTTTCTCATTCGTAAAATGTCCAAAATATAACCATAGAAATAAAAATCAATGAATTTGTTTTCTAAACATGGTGCACGAGCACTTCACCACTCTTTTTTTATTCTCTAAACAAAATAGGAGATAAAACCTTGATTTTAAATTGAAAACTATTTTAATAGCTGAGATCATGAGTCAATTGAAAACCTGGAAGCACTGAACATCCGTTTCGTCCTATTGTCGGACTCCTCATCAGTGCGTATTCACAATCCCACACACAGGATTCTCGGAGTTTTATTAAGAAGCCATGACCAGTGCGGTTAATTCGTGTCTGGTGTGAGACACTTACTCACCGGAGACAAATGAAGATGATTACGCAATTTCATGGATTGAACACCGTTGGGTGCCGGCTGACTCAGTGGTCTAGAGGACAAGCGTTTGCGTGCGAGACCGACAGTTCCTGGGTTCGAATCCCGCAATCGGGTCATGGGTGCACAGTGCTGAAGAGTCCCATAGTAGAACGAAACGATCGTCCAATGCTTCCAGGTTTTCAGTGGTGGCTTTATATATATACTTATATAGCAATAAGTGGAAACATAATGAGTGGGGAATTATATTTTGTAAAGTTATCTCATAGATGAGATAGTGATGAGACTGTAATTCATGAATGACCTTTGAATGGCACTAAGAAGACTTAGAGAGTGTCCACCTAAATGAGGGTTATAAACCAGTGTGAGGTGATAGGGTTAATATTTACAGTTGGGAGTTTGGGTTAGGGATATATTTAGGATTTTCATCACGAACTGACTTCAGCTATATTATGAAAACTATATTTAGCCAAATGAATAAGTAAATTTCGCGCCAAAATCTATGACTTGTTATCGTAAATCTGATTGGTTCGTCCATAAATTGTAGTCTCACCAAGATAGTGTCTTAGTTCATGAAGTAAATTTATTTCTACCACATTTTTCCATGAATAAAAATATTATTACCATTTTTTACAGTGTGTTATGTAAAAAAATCTTTATATTTTAAAACTAAGCTACCTGATTTTGTTGTCTGTTTGATATACCATTTATCTTAAAAAAATGTTAGAATTGGCTACATATACCTATGAAATAGCTCATCTTTATAACGCCCTAACGGATAACAATTAAATAATATTAATGAAAAGTAATTTAAACAGATTCTTATCATTAAAATTTGTATTTCCCAGCCTATCGCATACGTGAGTTTGAGAATGGTTCATTCAATTTTGCTTGAACTGGTTAAGATATCTTCCATATGTATCAGTTCATTGAAACATGAATAGAACAAACTCATTGATGTGTACTAATTTGTACTAGCAAACATCAGCTGAAGAACGTTGTCAAATCATATGTATACCATTGTTCTTACTATGTCTGCTTAATATATGACAGAAAATGTCGAAAACTAGTAAATCTCTAGAAATAAAATTTTCTATGGATGTAAACTTGTATTTCGTTCACTATTCTCCCACTTACCCTTAGATCAATCAAAAACGTAGTTTTCAGTGTCCAATGAATAGCCAGCTTACAGATGAATAAAAACTGTCAGCTTCAAATGAGTAGCATTTTACACATTTTGTTACCACAGCCGTATCTTTTCACGTATCTACATCGAACAGCGAAGAGGAGCATATGTTTAGGGATATATTTGTTGGCGTTGGATTTCTAACTGAAGAAGAGTTAGCTAGACAGTTAGAAGTTTAGGGGTATCAAGCATCCTGTCACTTTATTATATGGGATAACCATCCCAAAGTTTCAGTTTCAGTTGGGAAAGAACAGGGGGCTTGATGGCCTTTGTTAGTCCTGGCAATGGAGGTCTCTCAGTTGATCCAACTTTCTTTAAAAAGAGTCGACGGATGGAGCCTCAACTACGTGCTGAGGTAATGTATTCCACTCGTTGATGATTCTATGGGAAAGTCAATAGTCAGCTGACAAGTGATTAGTTCTGGGCTTGTGAACTTTTTTAGAGTGTCCTCGCTAATTCTCCGTTTTGGAAGACAAGAAAAATGAGGGCATATTAGGTGCAAATTTATCACTAAGCAATTTGAAAACTGTGACCAAGTCACCTTTAGTTCTACGATATAACAACGGGAATAGGTCTAGCTTGGCCAGTCAAGCATCATACGGAAGCTTCGCTATTCCGGGAATCAGCTTAGTTGCTGTTCTCTGAACCTTTTCCAGAAGCTCACTGTCTTTTTTCAAACAGGGGTTAGCCGCTTGTATGCAGTACTCAAGTTTAGGAAGTATGAACACTGTATACAAAGTCAAAAACGTTTTAGCGTCGACATATGTATTGAGCATAAGGTTCAAAAACCTTTGGAGGCTATTTCACGGCAGTGTGCAGTAGTCTTTTAGTCTTGGCTAACGATAACTCCTAAGTCACTACGTGTTTAGACAACAGGTAGCTCAATGTTGTTCATCATGTATGTATCTGTAACTTGATGACCGTGAGCAATTTTTATATCATATATGTATGTAGAATGAAGGGGCATCATCAGAACCCGGCGACACCTACATCAAGTCAAAGGTATGTTTCTCCAAATATCCTGTATATATAAAATTAGACAAACCACTGATTGTGGATCTCAGTCGTCCACCCATTTTCGCATAGTAGTAGTAGTAGTGAAAGAAACACTAAAGCACAGTGTACACCGTAAGAAGGGTAGAATATCGTGGTCATCTCATACTGTAAAAGAACCTTCGACGAAATTAAGAGGACTCCTAACAAGAGCATTTTCGGACTAGTGATACCATAACATCAGCACTAATGAAAGTTGAGTATAGGTTTCCAAGGTGAGAACAACAGAATGTCTATGAGATCAGCTGTTATGATTGTAATGCAGCTCATGTGGCAGAAAAATCTAGACAATTGAATGTGAGGTTAAAGGAACACAAACAGTGTTTGAAACATGTTCTCAAATCCTTGACTGATCTGGAAAAAACTTTGAAATAGGTTGGCGATAGCGTTATATGCATTAAAACAGGATACAAGATCAACTTCGAGGGGAGCACATTACTTCAGAAAGGGTAAGTTATAAATAAAGATAAACTGACAGTATCAGCGCTATATATATGTAAAGGTAATAATAGACTGAAAAGAAAAGCCGGTATCCAACTAGCCACCCTTTTGCAAATGTTCATTAACAAGTAATTGGACCCTATCTCTATGCTGCCTGTTTATTCCACATGTATTGTTATTCTGATAGAAATTAATTTGAATATTTTATTGAATACAGTTATGTATTTTATGGTTCTCATTTTACATACACATCAATTTGCACTCTTATTTTTACTTTAATAAAAATAAATTTATACCTAATATAAAAAATCAATAACTCAAACTTTCACAATCATTCATTCATCTATCGTCACATTATAAACTTTTCATATGATTCACATATAACTGACTCATGCCAGCATGTGGTTGGATAATCACAGTATAGATTTGTCATTATGAGGCTATGGAGATTATTACGTTTTTGATTCAAATCATGAACCGATTAGTGTTATATCACCATTGAAAACCTGGAAGCACTGAACGGTTGTTTAGCCCTATTGTGGGACTCCTCAGTAGTGCGAATCCATGATCCCAGCTCACGAGATTCGAACCCAGGGCCTATATTTGACGCACAAATTCTGTCAAACTATTCATTCAAATATAGACGAATATTCATATGAATTCTTAATAGTTTAGGGTTAGCTTTTGGGTCTAGTTACTAAATTAACTGAACTTAGGCCTCACAGATTATTGATTTTCACTAATAATAGAAATTGTACTCATTGATTACTTTTTCTTTATTACGTAGATGAAAAAATAGAATTCAGCAAACAGATTTAATGATAGATTTATTGTTACTAAATACCATATGATAATTGATTATTATTTCACTATACAGAAGATTTACTTCATCATTACAAATATTTTAGTTTTTAAATCAAATAATAGGACAGAACACGAAAATCCACATAACTGGTTATATAGGTATGTGTGTATATATTAAAATTTACAATCAAAATGGAGTTTCCAGTATGTAGGATTCCTTTTTATTATACTAACATTTGATTGGGAACTGTCATAATATGAATTAGTTGAAAGTTTACAATTTCTACATCATAATAAATCATCTTCCTTCTAAAAAAATTTGTTGTTACTATTGTCAACATCACTTAATAAAAAATACGTCAATAACACCGTTCAATACAGGCATAACTTTTTGATAATATCTTACTGACTGGTCTGTTTAAAAAAGACTAATACTTAATATACTTAACTCATTTCATTGTAGTTTCAGTCAGCAGCAACATAGAACTTCGTACATACGTACATTAGTTTGAGTTGCCATACCACATTAGTACAGAGACACAATTTTCCATTCAAATTCCATAGTGTTAGAGGTAGTAAAATTATAAGCAGTATTCGGACAGATTAGGGTTTGAAGATGTTGTTCAAGGAGTATAATCCAGTTAAATAAATTGAGAAAGCGAAAAAAGGGACATGAAGAATTCAGAAGATTAGAATTCGGAAGAACAAAAGAGTGGATGCACCTGAGCTATTGCAAACGATTCATTCAAGGTCTCTAACCATCGGCTGCTATCGTCTCACAGATCCCAACCAGGTAGTCTACACCTACCAACATCGCTCAGTTCACTTGTCTGTGACATCATAGATTTGTGCCATGTTTTGGTCTGGCCGCCCCTAGATTTCTTCCAATCTTCTCCTACTCTGTAATTTATTGATTACAAACAACTTCTTTATATTTAAGTTATGTGATTATATGATTTTTCATATCGATTATTTTCATCTAGTTTTCTGTGTTCTTATTGAGAAAAACAATCTCACTTGTTTCTTTAGGTCATATATTTTAAAAAAATGACAGTCTATCATTTAACTCGTAAGTACTTAATTCTATTACAAATTTATAACGTACAATTATTTACAATATCATATAACCTTTTGTACTATTTCACATAAATGTGGGCTGATATTCTTTAGCTACTTAACAAGTCTATATAATTTCTTTTTTTCTTTAATTTTATAGCTGTTGATAGATTTGAGACTAACAAATTATCAGCAAATACTCCTTGAATTCTCAGGTCTGTGAGCCGAATAACTAACATAGGAGCAAATAGTGATACTGTAATTATATTATAAGTTACTAAGTTTTCTTTATGTACCTAGAAAACTGATTTTAGGTTATAAGATTTTGTAGAATCTGATATTCGAATCAGAAGGGGTTTTGTGGAGATTGTAGTAATTTCAATAGTTCAGATCATGAATCGATTGAAACTAGATCACCATGGAACACCTGGAAGCGCTGGACTGCCGTTTCGTCCCATCGTGGGACTCCACAACATTAAGCATCTACGACCCGGCCCCGCGGGATTCAAACCCAGGACCTGTCAGTCTCGCGCGATCGCTCAACCACTAAACCTTTGGGCTGACCGGCATCCAACGGTGCCAATGTCTAATTTGATGGTCTGGCTTCAAATGACTCATGGTCTCAAACATTAAAATTACTATAATATCCACAAGATCACTTCTGATATGAATCACAGAATATCCAAAATTTTGATAAGAAGAATATATTTACTTTGTTTCAATCCCAACTCTGAATTAATTATATTCAAAATCCCTGCTAAATTAGCCAACGTATAATATATTTTATTTAAAATACTTATAGCACTATGTCTTGTGGTTGTCGAAATAACGCTTTAAATATACTCAAATACATGTAACTATTGTTTATTAGATTACCGATGGACGTTATAACAAAATATATGACTCAAAGATTGAGCTGTATAGAAACACTGGTTAAGAAAGCAGAAAAATAAAGCATATCCCCGTTTATATGGAGTGTTGATAAGCAGCCACTAATGATTACTCTTTAAAAACTGACCGAGCACAAAACTACATCCACAAAATTCTTTTTTTCAAATTAATCATCAAGTAAAAAGGTCAACGGAGAGAACCAATAGACGTATATTTCAACTCTAATTGAAGAATATTTTTGAGGTCATAAACAGATGACTACATCTGCCAATAACAGGTTTAGCCCACAAGCTGACAAATTTGTTGCATTCAGGAACATGTAATCCAAAGAGAACGACTACTCACATAAACAAACTATACATCAAATACTGGATAAATCGCAATAATTGCTAGAAATATCACATAGGATAAGGTACTCCACCACTCCATCTACATGAACATCAGAGAGCTTTTAAACACCACGGTGTACCTTCACGTACGGTGATCCATGTGAACTATGAACATGATTTTGACTGTAGAAATGTTAATATATTGAACAGAAAATACATAAACACAAGTAAGGATTTCTTATTAGCACTGCACTCTAATCATCTATCAATCAGTAGACGTATTAAAAGTGACTCTATCCATGAGCCAGTAAGATAGGGAATTAACATCTGCAAATTCATGGTTTAGATCAGATGAGGTGACCATCAAAACAAACTATATAAACAGGAGCTGTACTATTATGGAGAATAATCAATCTAAATCCAGGTAAACAAAACAAGACGTTCGTTGGTTGTAGATTGATCCTTTCAACTGATTTTTATTTAAAGATATTTCTGATAGTGTTTAGCATACAGACAACGATGATTCAAAAAACGTCGCATCTCCATAGTCGATACCCATTACCAGTTATCCATAATTTACTTGTATCTGTTGTTATTCAAGATGTAATTGATGTTATGTTCATAGTTTGCGTTATGGTAACAAAACAGTTTAACACTACTGAAAAAGCTTTAATTTGATTGGGAACATTTTGTCTTTAAGAGAAAACGAGCATTTTATACAGGCTTGTTTGTATTCATTTCACAAATTGACTTCAACCTGACCAGTTTTATCTATATCTACTCTGCTTCATAAATTCACCCAATCAATAAAAACTCTTCTCCTTGGCAAACGATAACTAATTAGCTTAAATAATGTTAAAACAATATGTAAAAGCTTTATTTTTTGTGAATAAATTATCATGAAATATATTATAATTGATTTATTCAAAGAAACTATTCTTCACAAAAAGTTGATTTAATTATCAGTAGTTTGAAAATATTGAATCTGAAAACATTTCACAGAGAAGCAAAATTCATTTATAAACTATGACAAACAAATTCCATGGATCAGTTGTTTCTGAGCTATAAATAGATTATCAATCAATTTTGGAAGTCCAGTTTTCATCACGGATTAAAATAGGTTTATGACAACGACTTTCACTCCGTTTTATGATATAGGATACATAATAAGGTTGTATCATCAACTATACGTCTATGTCATGTTCCAAGCTGTCCATATAGGTGAAATGAAACTAGGCTAGAATCAGGCTATCTACGCTTGAAGACAAACAAAAGTATTACGTGACATAATAAAGTGAAGAGGGTAAAAAGTAAAATAACTCTACTGGAAAAACTAGTAGCTCAGCTATGATAAGTGCAATAATCGAAGCCTATCAGCCATAAGTGGATTTTTAAAACTGTAATGCATGTAAATTTGGAAAATGTTTACAATAACAAGATGTGTAAACAGAAAAAGTTTTAAGAAAAAGGTTGCATAAAAAATGATTCTCACTAAAACTTAAGATTACTGAGATGATTTGATTGCAAAGCATTTTCAATGAAAAGATTAAGGATATTAGCTCGACTTACCAATTTTTCACCGGTTTGAAGATAAATCCAACGTTTTACACGAGAATATGATTGTCACTTATTTTGATAACACAGAAATCATCTGTTCTGTCTAATCAATATGATCTTTGCAAGATGTATTCACTGAGCGTCACAAGACACATGAACAAAATAAAGAATATGTATAGTTGTGGAAATCTTCTTTCCAACAAAGTGTCTTTCATAAACAACGTATCCATATGCTAATTAAACTCCTACTATTAACAACTTTTGAGATAAGATTGTAGTTAAACATTTTGTGTTTGTCTAACCAAGCTGGGAAAGAATTTAATATGGTAACGTCTCTGACTGTGAAGCTGGGTGAAACGGCATCGAACCCATTAGGGAGCATCAGTCCTTTCAAGATTACAGGTACACCTTGCTGACGAGTGCCAAATAGCACGAAACCTAGATCCAGTGTTTCCTGTTGACTACTTCCAACCACCATCTTATTCCAACATAGTGCACGCAATTTCGAATCACTTGGACTGGCGACCACATTGCAACTTGGTCGGTAGGAATCGATCAGAACTAAGAAGGAGCTGACATACATAACATTGATCACCACCCAGTGATCAATCAATTGTATATACATCTCAGTCCTATGAGAATTCAATTTAATGTATCATTATGACAAGGTCCTCAAATACAACACGGAAAACAGCAATTCAATCACACTTGATGGAGAAACTCTGGAAGGTGTAGAATCCTCCACGATGAACAAGAAGGATCCGATGCAGATGTAAAGACGAGGATTGGCAAACCAAAGGCCACATGCCTACAATTGAAAAACATATGGAACTCAAAACAACTCTCAACCAATATCGAAGTCACAATCTTCAATACCAACGTCAAGGCAGTTCTACTGTATGGAGCTGAAACTTGGAGAACTACTACAACCATCATCAAGAAGGTACAAATATTTATAAATAGTTGTCTAAATAGGATACTCAACATCCATTAGTCGGATACCATCATCATCAGCCTACTACTGTGAGAGAGAACACACCAGCTTCCAGTTGAAGAGGAAATTATTAAAAGACGATGGAAATGGATGGGAGATACAATACGGAAATCACCACACTACATCACGAGGCAAACGCTAACTTGTAATCCTGAAGGGAAGAGGAAAAGTGGAAGGCCAAAAAGTACATTACGTCAGGAATTGTAAGCAGACATGAAAAGGATGCATAACAACTGGAAATAACTGGAAATAACAGCTGGAAATGATTTCGCAAGAGAGGGTTGTATGGAGAGTGTTGGTGGGAGGCCTCTGCTCTTCCACGAGGAATAACAGGCATAAGTAATTAAGTAAGTAATATCTTGTTCCGACAATCTAATTGTAGTGAGCTTATTTCGATAGGTATATGTTTTAACGTTTAACTGCATTTTATTAAAGGATACCACATGGAAAATGAAGCTAATATCGTAACTAAACAGCTTTAATCAACCTTGTAGCTGATTAAATATAACCTTTATATTCAACATATATTCTACACATTGATGAAATCACTAAAAGTAATATAAATTTATTGCACTAATCTATCATTTATGAAATAATAAAAACATAATGCAATTTACTATGTTTTCTTCTTTCTCTTTTCATTTCAACCCTAAATAAATAAATATCGTTATGAACAATTAAGATTTTATATTTGTTGAATGAACTTTTCATATGAACATAGATTGTTATGTAATCGAAAGATATTATGAATTAGGTGAACTAAAGAATAAGTAAAGACTAACCAGAATTCATTATTATCCAATTATAATTGTTATTCAAAAGTGAGGGGGAACGAGAGAGAAAGCAAAATAGTCAAAATAAAGTACGTAGAAAACCAGAACATCTAAAATTGTGAAGAATATTGTTTAATGAATATGTACAAGGGTACTTATTTCATCGAGTGTTACATTAAAAAATTGACTGAGAATCAAATGAAAATGAATATAAGCTATTTAATATTATTGACATTAATATCAATTTGTTTATCAGTTTTGAGTGATTGATTTCATTTCATTGATAGTACAGAAAATATGTTTTATTTGTGTGTAGAATGGAATGTTTTAGCTAAACCATATTTTACTGTTTTAGTTAAATAATCAAGAATTGATCTCCATGTAACTGCTAAATCATCCGACCATAAGCATTCTTCTTTTAAGACTGGTTCTATAGCACCCCATAATTGGTCCGAAACACTCTAAAACAAAGAACAAAAGTGAGAAAATAATGATGAGCCAGTGATTAATAACTTCATTAGCTAGATTTCTTTTTGTGTATCTAAACTTGATGGTGATAAAACGTAGATGTCAAAAATACTGGTTAAAATCTAAACCGCTTTAAGCACTTAACCAAACTAAATACCAGTGTAATGTCAAAATTTTTTAGATACATGCAGGTACGTTACTTCTTTTTTAACAATAGACTTCTGTCGTTTTTCTGAGAAAATCAAAAAGTAGAGAAAAAGTGTAGAGTTACAACATCGAAACCCATGAGCAATATGAATTATCAACAATACCAACATAAGATCCTCAATTTTCATGGTGAATATTATACTTATTTGAAAATGATTCAGAACTACTTGTAATAAACATGAATTATTACTGAGATAGTTACAGTTTCTAAGCTTAGATGTAAATTTTATGTTATTTTGTCTATGGTAATAATAAATGATTCCATTAGTTGAAATCATGAGTCAATTGAAGCTAGACCACGATGGAAAACCTGAGAGAACTGGACTGCCGTTTCGACCTAGTATGGGACTCCTGGGAAGTGCGCATCCATGACTCCACCCCCGCGAGATTCGAACACATGACCAATCAGTCTCGCGCGCGAGCGCCTAACTATTGGACCACTGAGCTGGCCAGCATCCAACGATGTTGATGTCTACCTTCAACCAATGATTCATATAATTTATAGAACTTTATTATACATTTGATTGGTTAGAAATTCGTTGTTATATATCGCTTACAAGCACATTTTGTACATACAGACAATCATGATATTGCTATGTATTCTTTCAAGCACCAAAATTATAAAAAGACTAGACTGAAGTATTTTTTTCTTTAGTAGTTATAGAGTTGATAATCAGATTACCAATTCCCTTTAGACTTCATTGGTTTACTTAATGGTTATTATAACAATAGTAATTTCAATCAGATACTGAAGCAATGAGTATCTAATCGTTAAATGTTCATTAAAAATTAAACTTTTGTCTTATTTATTAATGATTAATTTATTAAAAAACAATGATTTAGGACAAAAGTTAAATTCAACAAATGAATAGGTATGGATAAAATCTAATCAAAAATTTCATTTAACAATCGAATAACAGTAAGTGTTCTCAAATTCACTTGGTATTGTTTACTTAAATCTTCCCATTGATGTTTAGAACTGCAACTCATTAGTCTCATATTGGCATATGTACATACTGTGCGTATGGCGTTGATATTGACTTAATTCACAAGCACTATATGCAAAGATTAGTAGTGGCTAGCAGTGGAATCCAAGACACCCGTTTCGTTTTATTTGGGACTCTTGCGTTGGGTGTACCTGCATCCCAGAGTTGATGTTCATTCTGAACTCGAACCTAGTACCGTTCGCTTCAAACGCTACCGCGTTATCGACTTTGCTACTGAGTCCTGATAGCCACTTGCTTATGCAATGGGATGTTCTCTCTTACTTTTGTTTAAACGTGATGAAATGTTGAGCTTAATATTTCAAATTTCTATGTACGGATTTATATTTTATGATTTGTGTGAATATTCAGTAGAATATCCATTGAATTCATTGTTTCATATATGACTGACTAAATTTGTTTTTCAGTAAATAACCAAATAAACTCAGCTATACATGTAGCAATTCAGTTTACACCGCGTACTGATTAGAAAACCATTAAAAACCAAAGAGCAATGGCTAGTTGTTTCTTCCTATAACAAGACAAATAGGCGCTGTTAATCTACAGAATCAGTACAGATCTAGCTGAGAACCTTCAGTCTTGCTGCGACTCTTAACCCCTTATATACCGAGCTGGTTTCCAAAAGTTATATTCTCACCTGTAATTCATTCACGAAATTGTCAAACTATATTCTATTGGCTGTTGTAAATAACTGTCACACACCTGACGAAGGTGAACTCTACTAATCACTGTTTCTAATACGAAATGCTGAAATTTGATCCCGAAATTAGCTAGAAGTGAATAAAATGTATGTATTACTATAAGTGATTTCTGAAAATTGTTGGAATACATGATTAGTGATAGCTAGAATTATACGATTCATCTACAAACAAATTCTATTCGAATGTTCAACTATTGATATAGGCTGTTTTTAATTTTTCCGCTGTGATGAAGCAACGTCACTATAAATCCGCAACAAAACAATGTAAATGAAAAGCATTGCTATCTTTGTTTTCAAAATAAGTGGGGGAAAAATGTCAACTTACAGATACCAATGCAATTGTTGGAACGTATCGACAATGTTTTGATCCAATCATCATTAATTGTCTTTCAATATCATCAGTTTTAGGTAATCGAGTAATTAGTTTATCTACTACGCTTAATACGCGTAAACCATGAACTTGCATTGCTGGATCATGTTTTACATCAACGAATTTTCTCTTTCGAAATTCAGTGAATGCATCACGAAAGTCTGAATGTTGTTCAAATATGCTGAGTATAAAAAAGACAAATGCAAAACACTAATGAATCCTTCAGTTAAATTCTTGATGTAAAATTCAAAAAAAAACAACCAAGAATAAAACACTTCTGAATATTTGATAACTATTTATTGTCTACGTTTTTTAGTGAAGCTAGATCTGATAGAACTTGATATAAAATACAATTATTTACAATCATTTCAATATAAAATTGAATGTCTATGAACCCTTAATCTTTAATAGTGAGTAGTAAATATCAAGATACTTTGGTACGAGAATGCTGGTCGGCGGCCTATGCTCCGTTGGGAGTCACAGGTATGAGTAATTAAGTAAGTAAGTATCAGAACAAACAACATCACTTCAGTTGTTTTGTATATTCGTTTATATTATCAAAAATTGAAATCATTGTGTTGATTTTAACTACTCTTTTTGTTTCAAAAATTTACTAAAGACAATAGAACTAGAATAATGATTCAATGAACTGATTACATAACTATAAAGACAATGTGATCTTCATGAAAATTGATTCTGAATTGTGATCGTTTCCGGTGAATCAGAAAAAGTTTATTGATGTTGTCATTCATAGTTATCATAGCTGTTCAACAAAATTGATGCGTTTTTTCATAATGCAAACTAATTCATCTATTCGCAATCTGTTATATGGCTTGAAGGAATTAGAGTGATTATTTGACCATTTTCTTTGGAATTCATGTTTTTTTTTGTCAAAAAAACTAAAAGCTGATTAAGTTCTGACTTTTGTATAGTTGCTTTCAAACATCTATGAATGAAAAACATAATAAAATTGGTATTTAAAATAAGTTTCACCATTATACAACTGTGGTGTGTGCTACTTATATCGACATAAGTAATATAGTACGCTAGTCAGCAATGGAATGTCTCACAGCAGAAAGTCAAAATTATTGAGAAGAAACGAACGGAAATAGAAAGCAATTAGCATGGAAATTCAGGAACAATGGAGTGTGAGACGACTGACTGATATTTACAAAAGGCACAGTCAAGTTTGAGACAAATGATTGACATTTTGCAAGTTAAATAATCACAACCGTTCATTTAGTTAGCTGGTCTTCAGAATTTCGCAGTGATTCGCTTAATATTGGTATTCATAATTCCATGTTCATAGTCCATATTTTGAAGTCATAGCTCAAGATAAATTAAAATAGGAACTTTATAGAGTTTATTAGAATTAAAGACTTTTTATAGTAAAACTGAAGTGAACATAAACATGAGTGGGGACAATGAAATTTGTTTGAACAAAAAATTACAGTACATCTCACTAAAATCTGAGAACCATACAATGAACACTTAATTTGCAAAATATCAATCAAATGTCTCAAACTCGACTGTTCATTTTGCCAATATCAGTCTATCACTCCATTGTTCTTACATTTGCATGCCAATTGCTTTCCGATCCCGTTCTTTCCTTCTCGACCTGCTACTGAAATACATTCTATTGCTAACTATCGTTGTATACTACTTATGTGGATATAAGTAGCTCACACCACAAAAATTTTCGTCAATCGTATGTTTTGATATCAAATGATATCATATACTTTTGGTTCGTTTTTACAAGTGAGTTTTAAAAAATATATTCGGTTTGTAAAATCTTTGATTTACTCATTCAGTCGAAATATATGTTTACAAAAATGCCTGTTGTTAATTTATTGTGATCTAGTGGTCCAGAGGTTAATTGTTCGCGTACGAGACCGATAGATTCTGGGTCCGAATGTCGCGAGGCGGGATCGTGGATGCATACTATTGAGAAGTCTCACAATAGGACGAAACGGCCGTTCAGTGCTTCCAAGTTAACATTGTCAATGCAGAAATAATTAGATCCATAGTTAGAAAAAGCAAATCATCAAGTAAAACTGAAAATCCAGCTGTAAACTATCTCATTAATCAAAATGAATGAAGTGTGTATGATAAAAGCATTTTACTGAAATTCCATCATAGACTATTTCAATAAAATGATAACTTAAATAACACTAACATAGTTTACTCACGCAAAAATCAAACGAATAATGTAAAGTTTTACATTTCATTGTCATTCAAAAAAAAGGGAAAAAAAGAAAAAAGAAAGAGAAAAAAAGAAAAACAGCTTAACTTTGTAATGGTTTGTAACATTTTTATGGATGTAATCCATTCACGTATAGTTTCAACAAAATTTTTATCGTTTTAATTCATAGAACAATTCTAATTAATCACTTATTTATTTAGAATGTTTTATATAATGCATTTATCTCTGAGTGATCTTTGAAGAAAAATGTTAGAACTAGTTGGAGAAAATAGAAAAAAAACCTACGTATTAAAGTGCTGGAATTACATACTATTTAGCTTATAAATAATTAGAAAGTTTCTATGACACCTATCTTTTATCATTAGTAGATTATTCATGAGTGATTGTTTTCCATTATGTTATTCTACTGTAATTTTATCAATGTAATTTATGATATTGACTGTGAAAAAACTTATGTGTTTTCTTTTTTTTTGATGAGACTATAATTGATGGACGCTAAAGTGACCTTGAGAGTATTCACCTAATAACTAGAACTAAATGAGAGTTATAAACCAATGTGAGGAATCAGAATTACAATTTATAGTTGATGGTTAAGGTTAGGAATTAGATACAGGGTTTTCATCACGAACTGACATCAGCTATAATGCCAAAACTCCATTTATCCAAATGGATAAGTGAATTTCACACTAAATCCCAGACCTATTATCAGATGGTGGAGAAGATTTGTAGCTCAGGTAGATGATTTGGTGGAGTTTTGTTCTCTGGGCTCAGAGAACAGAACTCCACCGAGACCTATTATCTTGTACGTGATTGGTTCGTCCATAAATTATAGTCTCGGCGTACTTTTTTCTCAAAAAAATCACAATCATAAAGAATTATCAAACTGATGGTAATATGAATTGGTTGTAACAAAAATGTAATTGACAACCATGGAACATTGTATAGATGTTTCGTTTAATCATCGAACTCTTCAGCCTTATGTACACGTAATAAAGAGTAGTTTTGAAAGCAAGATGACTTATGGAACTATTTATTGGTAACCTAGTCCTATTAGATGGATGATGTTTAGTTCAGCAGTGTGAATATCGAACTATGAATAATTTTTAAAATCATTTTATGGATTATGATTGTTTATAATTTACTAATTACATACTAGATAAATGTATAGCTGTATTTTCATATTTTATTGACTATAATTTTCCAGCAAGCCTATTATTGAACTAAAATCTGAGCTAGAATAAAAGCATATGCTCTGGAACGACAACAGAAGGTTGTTTCTGCCTAATGAAATATAGAATATGTTAAGGCTCAGGAAACTAGGCAATAATCGAAGCATTACGACTGGTAAAACTCTTCCCCAAATACCGGTCAACCTGGATTCCTAATAATCTCTAATAGGTACCCCAAATGCAATGAAACGATTACCAGACTCGAGGTTCTTGAGCTCAGTTACTAACAGAGGCAGTGATTCAAACTCATGTGTCTTTTAATTCGGTACTGATCTGTTTATATCTTTTAGAGTTGGCTAGTAATAAAGACTAACATTCTAATTTCAAAAATAAACATAAACATCCTATCTTAACAATGACATATGTATATAGTGGTTCGGAAGCTTAATGAGTGACACTTCTGATCTTAGGTGAGTAAATAAATATTTTCGGTTAATATAAAATGTAAGTAGAATTAACTCATATCTTGAAACACTTGATACACTTATATACAACCAAGTACGTCAAATTTTACTGACTTCCAATTCCTACTCAGTATTTTGTGCGAATTTCATTTTTATCTGTAATGCAATTTCGATTCTTCAAGGCTCTTGGACATTTCCACTAATGTATTCTTACTGCTGTATATCACCTTAAGTCTTTATATTTAGTTATAATTGTTCAATTTATTTGAAAGCGGTTATTTGGAGATCGATGCTACCAAATTATATATATACGATTGACATTTCATTGAAACTTTACTTTAAAAAATGTGTAACTCATAGATGAATTACTTTTTTTCATTTTTGGATTTATAATTCTAAATAACAATCGGAAAATACGAGTAAAAAACAACTCCAAGTGAATTTAAACTTCACCACATTGCACATGCAAGTGGCTGTCATGAAAGAGTAGCTAAGTGGATAACTCAATGGTGTTTGAAGCCAACGGTACCAGGTCCAAGTCCTGGAGTGAACATCACCTGTGGGTGCAGGTAAATCCATCTGACGAGCCCCAAATAGGACGAAACGAGTGTCCTGAATTCCACTGCTAGCCACTATTTATCTTTGCATATAATGGTTGTGAGTTAAGGCTATATCGATGCAATCGCTCAGGATGCACATATGAAAACAAACGACTGTTCAATTGCAGTGCTAAATAGCGATGGCAAGATATAAGTAAGACAACACCACGTGATATTTAAATTAATTTTTAAGAAAACGATCGATTTATTTTGATACATTCGTCTTTCATCGTTTATGAAAAATTTGTCTTTTCATTAGTTGAGATCATGAGTCAATTGAAGCTGTATCACTATGGAAAAGCTGGAAGAACTAGACGGTCAGTTCGTCCTAATGTGAGACTCTTCAGCAGTGCGCTTCCACGATCCCGCCTCACGAGATTCGTATCCAGGACCTTTCCGTCTCTCATGTGATGTTTAAAAAAACAAACTTAATGTCTGTCATTTTCACCTCATATAAAGTTATTTAAGCTTTTTGTTCGAAAGCTAAATAGCCTTATAATGTATTTTCTTTACTGTCACACATTTGACCTTTTAAATATTGTGATATGGTTTGTATATATTTTGTTCAAATTCACAATTTTTTTTCTCTCAGTTAAGCAAATAATATTAAATAAATCAACGGGAAATATATGATTGTTATATCCCCTAAACCTTTTGAATATCTATTAACAAACATTTCGAATTCAAATCCGTAGAAAGAACTGTTATGGTCAAGGTAATAATTTTTTATTATTTATTTATTATTATTTATTTGAACACATAGATATTGGTACAAATGGGAGTCGAATACATATGCGCTACACAAATCTCATTTGATTTGTGGGAGGGCTATTATACTGCCCGGGTGCCCAAACCGAAACAGGTGGTTTACTTAGGAGGCCACACCCGTAGCCTACGATATAAAAGTCTAATCCACAAGGTATTGGAGCAACGTCAGGAGATGCAGTCACATAGTAGCTGTTGACAAATAATTGGTTCATGCGCTATTTGTTTATTCAGGATCCTGGAATACATGTGCACCATTGATTTGGAATGAGGGTTTTTCGACTCCCCTAGGTGAATCCTCCATATCTACTGACCCGGTTAAAGCACCGGATATTCGCTTTTTGTCCTCTCAATTTCGTAAACAACACCTGTGATGCGAGAAGGCAGTAAGTAGGACTTCCCTGGTAATGGTTCTATATATGTGGCCTTGTGAGAGCATTTGGAGAGGGAGAGCTGACTCTCCCCACTCTCGGCCGTGTTAGGGCATTTGGGGGGTTATCATTATTACTAGTGAATAATTAAAAAGCCTCATGATAACTTGTAAAAGTATCCCAGTTCAATAAACATGCTTACGTTTTGTTATAATGAATGATACTGATAAACACAAACAAACCAACAAAAAGTTCCAATGAATAAGCATAGACCCGATGGACAAGAAAGTAAACACACTTCGGAGGTAAGTAATTAATTCGAATCTCAATGAGAACATTAACTATGAGATACACATGAATCGACATAAATTGTCTAAAACATAATAATACACAGACCTTTAATTCCACTACTAAGTATAATCTATACACAATAAAAATTTCAATTATAATGTAATGTGAAATCATCCACTCATGATGTACATGCAGTAGTGAATATCTAAATCAAGAAAATACAAACCCATATAAATGTAAGATAAGTGTTAGATACATTAATTCTCGTATTATCTTTTTCTGTAAATCAGTAAAACATATTAAGGAGATTGGGAAGTTTATAATTTATGGACGAACCAATCACGTACAAGATAATAGGTCTCGGTGGAGTTCTGTTCTCTGAGCCCAGAGAACAAAACTCCACCAAATCATCTACCTGAGCTACAAATCTTCTCCACCATCTGATAATAGGTCTGGGATTTAGTGTGAAATTCACTTATCCATTTGGATAAATGGAGTTTTGGCATTATAGCTGATGTCAGTTCGTGATGAAAACCCTGTATCTAATTCCTAACCTTAACCATCAACTATAAATTGTAATTCTGATTCCTCACATTGGTTTATAACTCTCATTTAGTTCTAGTTATTAGGTGGACACTCTCAAGGTCAGTCTATCGTCGCTCATAGGTCGTCCAAAAATTTATTGTGTCATCAGGAAAATATTTCATAAAGTTATGGGGAGATGAGAGACTCCTTAAACGTTAGTACCCACAACCCTATCTGTAATTTATCCAAGTTATTTCAGATCTCTCAGTGAGTGTTTAGAAAACAGACTAATGAGTTTAGTTTCGGTGGTACACATTTTCCAATTTAAGCAATTCATAATATAACATAACGACCTCCCAGTAAAATTATACTGACAGGGAAATTCAAACGAAATAGCGATAAGTAAAGACAATATTTATAAACCAAACAAGTATTCCAACAAGTATAGTGGATCAAGCATACTTTCGAAATATAAAAACGTTATGATAACAATTAAATGTGAATAATTAGTGCATAATATTTAATGTAATTAAATTCACTTGGTGTTATTTTACTTGTATCTTCCCATTGATGTTTCGAACAGTCTCTTATTGGCATATGTACATCCTGTGAGGATTGTCTCGTTATTGCTTTGAGTCACAAGCTTTTTAAGCAAAGGTAGATAGTGGCTAGTAGTGGAATCCACACAGGATGCACATATGCTAACAAAACACTGATCAATTGAAGTCCTAAATAACAATGGAGAGATACAAGTAAAACAAGATCAAGTAAATTTCAACTTCAGCACAGTGCACAAGCAGATGGCTATCAGGAATGATTAGGTAAGTGGATAACGCAATGGTGTTTGAAGCGAACGGTACTGATTTCGAGTCACTGAGTGAACATTAACTCGGGTGTACAAGTACGAAAACTTTACCTATTACATACATGATATAAAGGTGTTTATTCTCTAACATTTTCATGTAGATACAAATAATGAATAAGTGGTTTGCGTTATTTTACTCCATTATTTTCCTCAATTTTACTGATTCATGTCTTTGGATTTGTTTCAGGTCTATTACGATCATTTATATGACAGATATTATTCAAACATAAACCATCTAAATTCACATAGTTATTCCTTAATTTTTTTACTTACGTATGACCACATGATAATGTTCACCTTGCTCGATTGTTTTGTTACAATGTATGATTTTTTTTAAAGAAACGACGATACCGAATATCTTCTGTATGAATCTCGTCTGTCAAAATGCCATCTTACTTATAAAGTTGAAATGATAAAATAATGTTATACGCTAAATTGCTTTGCAATAAAAAATCATTTTGGTTGCTAGTAGTCCAGTTACTGTTTTAATTTATTAATTACTCAAATAAAAAGAATTCCTATATAAAGATAAAAAGAGCTAACACCATATCCTGTAAACAGGTTTTTATGTCGTTATGATCATATGTTTCCCTTAGATACTAATTTTGTTTGTAAAAACAGTTAGTTTGTTTTTATGCGTGATGAGATTGAAATGCTCTCAAACATATTTATTATAAAAATAAATATGATATATGATGTCTGAGATAAGCATATTACCCAAGATCTATGGACCTCTGTGAACACCATTAGAAACAAAGTTTTGTGAAGATTATAATGTTTAAAAACTGTTCCCATCACTGACTGACTGAGAAGGTAATTAATGTTGCCTCTTTTGATTGGCTGTTTCAGCTAATTCACTCTGTGATTTACATTACTCTCATCTTATACTTCTTTCAAATTCAAACAATAACTGCTTGTTAACCAGTGGATAATATCAAGAATAATTTTTAAATTTCCATGCAGAATGTGTCTTTGATTAAATTCAATCCTTTCCGAAAAGAGATACTCGATGAACGAAAATAAATAGTCGATACGTATTAGTATGAATTTACTGACGATAGAAATACAAACTGATTTTAGTCTAATACTGAGTTCATGGTTTGTTATCGTTCAAAAGGTTTTCAAATTACTTCCAAACATCTATCTGATATTCTTTCAATGGCTTTTTTTAAAGTTTTGTGTTTGTATTCACTTTGTTCATAATTGATTAATTCTAAATATCCATTGTACATGTAGATTTGTAGAGCAATTGTATACTTCCTTTAAATTTGAGCATAAGTAAAAAGTGAAACATATATCAAATTTATTTATCGAAATCCTGTAAAATTTATGACATTTGTCAGGACGAAAAGTGAATATCCGGTGCTTTAACCGGGTCAGTAGATATGGAGGATTCACCTAGGGGAGTCGAAAAACCCTCATTCCAAATCAATGGTGCACATATATTCCAGGATCCTGAATAAACAAATAGCGCATGAACCAATTATTTGTCAACAGCTACTATGTGGCTGCATCTTTTAACGTTACTCCACCGCCTTATAGATTAGACCTTTATGTTGAAGGCTCCGGGTGTGACCCCCAAGTAGACCACCTGTTTCGGTTTGAGCACCTGGACAGTATCACTGCCCACACACAAACCAAGTGATTTTATGGTGCATATTTATTCAGTGCCACCTTTGTACTAATATTTATGTGTTCAAATAAACAAATAATAAATCAACAATCAACATAACTAATAAAGAAATCTAATCAGTATGAGATTATCAAAAAAAAGAATCTACAAATAAGTAGTGTAAGGTTTATATACATTTGTATAGGTCAAACATTTCTTTCATTTAAAATTCGGTTTCATTTAGAATGAACTGAATCAAATGAGATTATTCCGTTTCCTGTAAAACATCACTGAAACAATTACCTTCACCTTTAATGTTCATTCATGACATTTATATTCATTCAACTAGAAATAGTTGACATATTAAGTGTTCTTACATATTCATAAAAAGATATGACACTGAACGTTTATACACAATGGAGAACATTTCTAGCTAATAATATTATACCAAAAGAAAGTCGAGTGTTTTTTTGTAAGGAAAATGTGTAATTTCACAAAATAAAACAACTCGTTTTATCAGAAGGGGTTGTGTGGATATTATATTAATTTTAGTACCTGAGATCATGAGTCATTTGAAGTTAGACCACCATGAAAAATCTGGAAGCACTAGATTAGTTGAAGTTAGACATTAACACCTGCCAGGTCAGTGCTGTAGAGGTTAAGCGTTTGCACGCGAGACTGATAGGTTCTGCGAGTCGAGATCGTGGATGTGCAATGCTGAGAAGACCCACATTAGGACGAAATAGCCATCCAGTGCTTTCAGATTTTCATGGCAGTTTAGCTTCAATTGACTCATGATCTCAACTATCCAAAGAAACTCATTTTTTGTTACTCAGTTGATTTATCTTGTAAGCGAGTGGTCGAAGTTCCTGGATTTTAGTCCCGTGTGCAGGACCGTGACTATGAAGTGGTGAGGAGTCCCATACCAGAATGAAATACAATTGAAGTACTACCAGGTTTTCAATAGTAGTCTAAAGTTGATCAGTCTATGATCTCAATAAAAACTGGTGAGGTTGTAAACATGAAAAAATTTAATTTATCAATCTGAACGATCTCTATTCCGTAAGTAACAAACGAAGAGTGAGTCATAATATATGAGATTTTGTTAGATTTGATTGTAAAAAACTTAATAACTAATTCAATATGATTCTTTCTAAGTATAAAATTGAATAAACTTCAGTAGTATATTAAGTAGACCGACTATACTATACTAAATCGAATAGTAATGACGTATATTGATGAATAATCGGGTGATAAACAGTTAATATCTTGATTTATTTATAGTTTTATAAGTCATTGTTTGAAAGAAATGATTTTTTTTGTATCTTCCTATAGCAACTTTCTAAATTACATACACATCATTCATTTAATTCAAAATCTAATGTCAGGAATCAGATCAATCTTTATTTGATAAGGACAAAAATTATCGGAATTGTTAAAACCGCCATAAACGTTGTAGTGTGGCGTCGAGTCGCGTTTGACTATGGTCATCACTACAGGAAGACCACGTGCCAGTTAACCGATAAGATCCCCCTTAGGCCAAATATCAGAAGGCAGTTGATAGCTGTAGTCGAGATGTATTTGTTGACGATCTCGTGGTATCGAAAGGATACCGAGATAGTGCCAGGTTACAAGTGGGGTTACTGAGCGTAACCGAATTCGTGCAAGGTCACAATCAACGGAAGAATGTATGGTTTTAGTACCGTTCAACAAACAGGTACAGTAAAACAATCACTGGTACAATTAGTTATAATAATACATGTTTCCATTATACCAATCGCGTTCTCTTCATAAAAGTAGGTCACTACAAAGTATTGATATTAATTGTACTCTTCATTATTATTTCCTTTCAATAATAGTTTGAATAGTTTGGTGATACTATAATTTATGGATGACCTTTGAGCGATGCTAGACTGACCTTGAGAGTATTCACCTAATAACTATGACCATATAAGGGTTATGAAACATTGTGGGGGATTTGAATTATGATTTACAGTTGATGGTTAGGTTTAGGAATTAAATTTTGGGTTTTCATCACAAACTGTCATCAGCTATAATGCCAAAACTCCATTTATCCAAATGGATAAGTGAATTTTGCATTAAAATCCGAGACCTATTATGTTATACGTGATTGATTTGTCCATAAATTATAGTCTCGCCAACAGTTTTCTTAACATTGTTATTGATTTTCCTATAAATACACATCTTTTGGCAAAAGATTTGGGGTTGTTTTCTAATGATTTATGCCCTGATATTGATATAGTTTTTCATTGATTCGGCTACAATTTTTGTCGAGGTTAGTTTTCAGGTGTATTCATATTTATTGATTGTATGAGAATTAAAAGAAATTTGCTAGAGTTTTATTCTCTCTGACCAAACCATCCAGATCAGAGAATAAAACTCCAACAAAATCATCCACCTGAGCTATAAATCTTCCCCACCATCTCAAAGTAATTTACATTAATGATTGATTTCAGCTGGACAAACATTGGGAAGTATAGTTAAATAAATACTTTTTCTAACAAAATTGGTAATTTCATTTGTTATAGTAAATCAATATCTTGATAGTTATTTATGAATGTGAAATTTATGTGTTTCATTTGTAATTTATGTGTCACGTTAATCGTCAAGAAAAAAAACAACACTAAATGAAGAAGAATAAGAAATGAAGTGAGCCATTTACATTTCTACATAAATGATTGATAACTTGCTCTACCAACTTTGATCTTCATTAGTTGCTATTGACGTTTATCACGTCATTGTTTATTTATTTGAGACAACCAGTTATAACTAAAGTTCATAAAATAGGCCATTAGTCTATCTGGAGAATTTCGAATAGCTTGCATTTAACTGAAGTTTGTGCAAACATTGTTGTTCAGAAGAAGAATGTATGTTTGACGATTAAACCACCGAGATTGTACTAAAATGCTCCCTAATAACTTTACATTTCCACTATCTTAAAGCAAAGCGTACAAATATCCTAAGCATGATATTTCCCCATACTAAAATATAACAAAATCAGTAGTGAATCTACAGATGGTGTCGGACTGTCATGAAGTACAATATTGTTGGATATTGTTAGTTGTGTGTGGCATGTGAAAATATATTTAACTAATAAATATGCTGGTAAAAATCGATCTTAAATTCGACTTTATTCTTAAACCTTACGATCAATATTCATATTAAGTAAAAATAATTATGGTAATATTAGCTCTCATTGAAATAGTGTTCATCGCTTCAGTTTTTTATAGTTCGGAAAGTTGTTGCATAGCATTCTGTTACTATTCAACATACCCTACAATAGATAACGTAAACGTAAATAGCTGTAAAACAGTGTATTAAAGATATAACTGGTAAGATGTATTTTAAAAATTATATTATTCATCTAGTTGACTACTCAAACCCTTGGAAGATTGCTTCCAAAGAAAATAACTATGATATGTTAAAAGACTAATCATATTTTAAAGAATAAGTAATTAAACAAAACAACTACCTATTTCCTTCATCGGACTAAGAAATGATGTATGTTTAATTAATAACTTACCCAAGAAATGTAATCACACCAATTTTTTCAATATATTGTTTCACTAAACTCCAACTTGATTGTAATAAAAGTAATTCTTCATTAGTGAATGATGTTACAGTAATTAATGCTTTATCATGTTCATTTTCAATTAATGTTATATCATCTGGTACATCTTGTGTTAAATTTAATTTATTTACATTCGTTGATAAAATGGAACTTGACGCAGAATTTAAACTTATTATATTATTATTATTAGTTGATTGAAAATTGAGTTTCTTGGTGGATATAGACAAATCATGCATACTTTTATGTAAACTAGAATTTCTTGATAAAGTTAAATGTTGTTTAATACGTTTTTTAAAACTATTCAATAAACTATAACTAGAATCTTGTGATATAGATGGTTTTGTTGTTGTTGTTGGTGGTGGTGGTGGTAGTGGTGTTGTTACAGGTTCAACAATAGTTGGATTTGATGAAGGTATAGAAGAAGAGATTGAAGTTGATAATTTACTTTCTTCATATGTAATATTTATACTTGAAGATTTAATTGTACTTAATTCAACACAATCATGAAGAGATTTTACATCTTTCTCATTTGAATTATGTTTTATTATAGAATCTAATGATTGTGAACATTCAACAGTGATTATTTGATCATCATCCATATTATTAAATAGAAATTCTGACTTATTATGTAATTTGTTATCAATTACTTTACATATTTAGTCAATAATTTGTGCTAGATTTCCGGTTATTTCCAGGATCAAAATAGAAAAAAAAGATTATTATTCGTCTTTTATGTTAAATTTTGCATATTTAAAAAGAAGACAAAAACAATAGACAAGTCATTTTTATTAGACAGTTAACATTTTGATTGGTTAAACAGTTGGTAACAATTATGATTTGCCCAAAAATCATCCATTTAAGTAATATACTTTGTATATTTAAGTAATAAACAAAAATAACAAAAGTGAGAAAAAATGGGAAGATACAATTCGATTGGTTTATTTGTATTCATCTTCGTGAATATACACTTAGTGTGTGGAAAATCTTTCTTTTTGCTTTGTGACCGGGAAAATCACCGTAATTGTACATGTTGATCGTCAGATTCTAGAGCTAAGGTCAAATCATTTATTTTATATGAAAGAAAATAAACTGGGAAAAGCACAAGAATTTGAAAACACATAAATGAATTTTTAAGCAAAGATGGATAGCGGCTAGCAGTGGAATCAAGGACTCGTGTTTCGTTCTATTTACGACTCGTCAGATGGATGTACCTACATCCCAGAGTTGATGTTCACTCAGTGACTCGAAATCAGTACCGTTCGCTTCAAACACCATTGCGTTATCCACTTACCTAATCATTCCTGATAGCCATCTGCTTGTGCACTGTGCTGAAGTTGAAATTTACTTGATCTTGTTTTACTTGTATCTCTCCATTGTTATTTAGGACTTCAATTGATCAGTGTTTTGTTAGCATATCTGTCTCCATTTTTCGGCGTAATGTGTTCTTTGGTCTCCCTCTTTTCGTTCGGTCTGGAGGTTTCCATGTGAGAGCCTGCCTTGTGACGCAGTTGGGTGCTTTCCACAATGTGTGTCCAATCCACTTCCAGCGCTTCTTCCTAATTTCTTCTTCCTCTGGAATCTGGTTTGTTCTCTCCCACAAAAGCACTGGACGTAAATATAAAATGACTACTTTAGTAGAGTTTTATAATTTAATGTCTACAAATTGAATTTATTTAGCAGTATGAAAGAAAAACAGTATCTCATGCTACATATAGTACTTGTTGAGTAGGACTGACTTTTTAAATTTGTAAGATGACATTTAACTACTTTGTATATTCAAATATGCCTATCAATTATATGATTATTAATGAGCTAATTGAAACAAAGGAAATAGCTTACTGATTACCTATGGAAAGTAATGATGATGTATGGTTTAATAGTAAGTAGTATGATGTAGATCAAACAAAGGACTGTTGTCTGGACATCTTTAATGAACTCTCTTCAGTTACGTGTTACAGTTTAATCTAGTTACAAACTTGTTTTCACTGAAAATTCAAAAACTTTTAAATTGATAATAAAGCTTTTTCGACGTTCTACATTTTGCCCAAACTTTGATGAACCATGTTCTATGCTTCATCTGATCTATTACTGACTAGGATGTGCTGAATTCAAAACATTTTTATAATCAATCAACCATCAGAAAATCGAAGATTTCATAAAGGCAATCAACTCATTTTGACTAGTGAAAATAGTAGGAGCTTTATCACTCAAAACTAATGATTAAAGAAAAAAAGTGTTATCCTGAGATGTGAGAAAAAAATTTTGTGATTAGTTTTTTTTATAAAGCAATGAAAATAACCAATCAAGGAACTACCCATATAGAAATAGAGCACAAATTGATATCATACTCATAATGAACTATCTAAATTAACCAAAACTAAGGTAATCTTATCATTGAGTGCTTAATCATATTAGAGTAGATTACGTAATAGTATCAATGATAGTAATCAAAACAGTAATTATATCAGGAATTAGTTAAATCGATTAAAATGCTCAATAAACATATAGTATTTAGTGATAATCAGTCTCAGGTTATTAGTAAACTTTGATAAGATTCATACAGAAATAAATACAGTTACCGCATAACAAAAATAAATCAAACGTCAAAGAGAATTACAATTTTCATGGTTTATATCATGAAGGAGTCATCAGATAGTTGTTTTATCCTGCCTGGTATATGTCTATTCATTATTGTTCAAATCGAGGATATTCAGTCTCTTAGGTAGCGCTTAACTTCTAGACCACTGAGTCAACATCCAGTGGTGTATATGTCTGACTTCAATCATTTAGCGATGTTCAAGGATCATCTTCCACTTTCTGTGGTGAAACAATTCAACGAGCTCACTATATTGATATCAAAATCATTGACTGGAATAATCCCATTCACCTGGTGTTTAAATATTTTATTTTCACCGGTGGATGATGAAATATGTTCAAATATGAGAATTATATGACTATGCTCAAACATTCCTATCATATTCTAGGACAGGCATATAAACAATAGATTTTTGCGAAAATTTATTGCACTTTCACTCATTAAACCCACATCATTTATGTGTTATTTATAACTTTTGTATACAGCATGAAGATAAACATTGTCATATGCTGACATCATATGGTTTTCAGAAGTTTTTCCAGTTGTAATCAGTATGTAACCAAGTTATCTACGAACTATGGACATTTGCCGGAATTTATGTAATCTCATTGCATTGATGATTAATAAGCTCATTATTAAATCTTAGCAGCAATGACATTTAAGCAAAGATGGATAGTGGTTAGCAGTGAAATCCACGACGCGCGTTTCAACCTATTCGGGACTCGCCAGATGGATGTACTTGCAGCTATGTGAACAACGCGACGGCGTTTGAAGCGAACGGCACTAGGTTTGAGTCCCGAAGTGAACATCAACTCTGCGATGCAGGCACATCCATCTGAGGAAATGCGTGTCCTGGATTCCACTGCTAGCTACTATCTATCTTTACTTATAACGCTCGCGACTTAAGGCTATATCGAGGGAATCCGCACGTGATGTACATATGTCAACAAGAGACTGATCAATTGCAGTCCTAAATAAGAATTGGACGTTACAAGCAAAACAACACCAAGTGAAGTAATGACATTTAGTTTAAAGTAAACGGAAATAATAATAAAAATGCTGGATGTGAATAGTTAGTCATATCAATTTACTGATGAAAATTTATAGGAATATCACAGTTTATTGATAAAATAAGCCATTTATTTTGAAACTTTAACGAAATTGGTTATATTTTAGATGGTATTCATCATAAATTGACTTTATTTGGAATAATATTGAAACTGGAAACCCATGGACAATTTTCTCATCCTTCTAGGGCATCTTTTAAGAAATGCTCACTCATTAGTCTACCACTGATCGAATATATTTTAAATTCTGTTTTCTATTTTAGTCACATGACAAATGCTTTACTGTCATTCTAAACAACATTCATGACCCTTAATCTAAACAACAGCTGCACTGTCCACATTATTTAGTACTCTAAAACATTACTTTTACTTCCTCACCACTAGTAAACTATAGAAGTATTTTAAACTATGTTCCTATTCTCACTAACTAAAGCTTCTGCTAGTAACTATTATTGTAGTGAACAGAACACGGGTGGGGACAACTGAGTGTATTTGACACAAAATTATGGGACTCGTTCATAAAATCAAATAGTAAATACGTAATTTGCAAAATGTCCATCAGTAGTCTCGTAATGACTCAGACTTCATTGTTCTTGCATTTTCATACAAATTGCATTGTGTTTCCATTCCTCACCGTTCGATCCTCTTGTCTCTCTGTTGCCAGACATTCTGTTCACGACTAACATCATTTACTACCTATGTCAATATAAGTAGCACACACCACATTATCAACTATAAAAATACTACTTACATAGAGAAGATTGGAAACCTAAAGTGTCAGCAAGTTATCTAATTGTGGTTGGTGGACTGAAACAAGAAAGTTTGATGTATATGCGATTTCCTATACCAAGGATTTCATGTATAGCATTCTAAACTCATTTCATCCAAAGGAATCTACATAGTTCTGTTAGTACACACAAATACAACGCTTTTTAGCAATAGCGATCAAATAACATTGTATATTACTATTACTCCTACGCCTATACTTCCGTGATGAATGAAAACAGAGTCCTAATTGAAAACCTTCATATTCAAAGCTTCATAAAATCTAATTAAAACCGTCAACGGTGAAACTATAATTTATGGACGACCTTTGAGTGACGCTAAAGTGATCTTGAGAGTGTTCATTTAATAACTAGGATCAAATGAGGGTTATAAACAAGTGTGAGGAACTAGAATGACGATTTACAGTTGATAGTTAGGGTTAGGAATTAGATTCCGGGTTTTCATCACAAACTGACATCAGCTATAATGTCAAAACCCTATTTATCCAAATGGCTGAGTGAATTTCGAGCCGAAATCCGTGACCTGTAACTTAATTCCTGATTGATTCGTCCTTAAATTATAGTCTCACCATAATGGCCCACTGGTTTGAAGGTTCAGTGGTCGCTTCGGGCTCTTAAGGTACTGCTAGAATCTTGACTGAGCACTGTTGAATCATTCATAATTTCCATCAATTTTCATACTAAAGACATTTAGTGAAATAAATTTATAAATCCGATGATCTTCACAATACAGTACACTAACAAATTATTTAACTCAATGTTAGGTTCATATCAAACATTGACATTACTCCTTGTACTACATATAGCTTACATCATACACGTATTGTTTTCTTTAAAGATAATCATCTTGTTAAGAAACTCATATGATAAATGAAAGTTCAATAACTGTATACTGTTAATAAAATAAATAATTAAACTGTTTTTCAGAAGCATCCTACTGTTGACATTATTTTTGAAGTTTGTTTTTTTCTTATCACTATGACTGTTTCAGTTGTTGTTCATGCAGAAAAGAAGTAAAAGAAAATAAACTAGTCCATATCTATTTGATCCAACAGTCCACAACAACTAAATGAATATCTTTTTACAAAAGAGAAAAATCATTCAAACAATATAACAGCAAAATGTTCTTTAAAACACTGTTTACAGTTTCATTGTATTTTATATGCAAGTTAATGTGTTAAATCATCCAAACATGATATGTTATATTATATTGCAAAATAATACCTACAAAATGTCAGATTTGACTCTCAACAGAACTATTACACTGAATATTATCAAATGATTACTACTTATTAAAAGGGCATTTTGTGGAAATTTTAGTAAGATTATTGCACAGGACGACCGTTTCGTCCCAGTATGGGTCTCCTTAAATCCTGTGAGCGTGGATACACAATGATGAGGAGTCTTACACTAAGACGAAACGACCGCCTGGTGCTTTTAAGTTTTCCATGGTGGTCTAGATTTAATTGACTCATGAATTCAAGAATACGATTACTACTTAATTGAGATTCACCTTAATATCTGTTACAAACAAACCAATTACCAAACTAATTCATTATTTCTTTTTGTTTCCTTGTTTTTCAGTGATTCTATATTAAACAAGAACACGAATGGGGACAACCGAATTTGTTTGAACACAAAATTACAGAATCTCTTAGTAAAATCTGAGAATCATACAGTAAATACTTAATTTGCTAAATGTAAATTAATTATCCAAAACTTGACTGTTCTTTTTGCCAGTATCAGTCAGTAGTTTCAGATTTCATTGTTCGTGCATTTCTATACCAATTGCTTTCCCTTCCCGTTCTTTTTTGCTTGATCTTCTACTGAAATACATTCTATTCCTGACTATCATTATATACTACTTATAAGGATATAAGTAGCTCATACTGCAATTCTACAAACGATGCTAATTAAACGAAACTCCACTTCACAACTTGATTGTGGAAGAGACTGTTTTCTGTCTCTTTTACTATCAGATTCAGTCGAAATCATACTATTCATACTTTCCCAGTCACTTGTTCAGAAGAAAGAAATTAAATACGAAGATAATATAATAACTAATACCTAAACATAAGCTAACTAGGTGACCCAAGTAGCGATGGAGATTTAAGTGTAGCTTTAGTCTACCAATCATAAATTTTGTGGTTTTCATTAGTGAAATAGTGAATACAAGTAGGTACTCGAAAAAGTTTTTCCTTCGGTATGAGATTATTTGTAAGTGAATTAATATTGTAGTGGACGAAAACTCAGTTGGAGAAAATCAGTTCATTGTTTAATACAAAATTACACAGTGCCTCCTTAAAGTATGAAAATCATACATTAAATACACTATTTACATACCTTTCTTCCATTGCCCCTTGCATATTTCACGATTCTTCTACTTGTATTTTTATTCCAATTGCTTTCTGTTTTCGTACTTGTACTCTTTAAATCAACCTTATATTCACAGGTTGAAATCATGAGTCAGTTGAAGCTAGACCACCATTGAAAACCTGGAAGCACTGGACGGCCGTTTCGTCCCGGTATGGGACTCCTCAGCAGTGCGCATCCACGATCCCGCACCACGCGGGGCTCGAACCCAGGACCTACTGGCTTCGCGCGCGAGCACTTAACCACTAGACCACTGAGCCGGCACTGCTGAGGAGTCCCATACCAGGACGAAACGGCCGTCCAGTGCTTCCAGGTTTTCAATGGTGGTCTAGCTTCAACTGACTCATGATTTCAACCTGTGAAAATTTCTAAAACTCTCCACAAAACCCATTCTGACAACCTTATATTGGCAAGCATTTTACTTCCGATTACTGTTGCATACTACGTATATCGATCAGCATAGGTAGCATATATCACAATATGATCTCCACATAATGGAAGCCAAGAAATTAGAATATCACAGAAATTACATTACATCTAAATGCCTAAGTCGGTGAACAATACATTTCTGTATGCTTAAGAAAAGCTATATTGTCTTACGATAATAAAGATTTGTTTTAAATGTACAAAACCAATCAAATAATATTTTGTGACTTGTTATTTAAACTTTTTCAAGTTATCTGAAATTTATTCAGTGTCCACGCGTATAAAGTTTGAGCACTCACGTTTGGTGTGGCACATACGGCAGAAAAGAAGAAAGTGACAAGGCGAGCAGAACCATCGCAAGAACCACTGATTTAAAAAGGGGACGAGTGTGGTCTGTGCTACTTATATCGACATAATTAGTATATAACGCTAGTCAGGAATAGAATGTCTGGCAACAGAAGGTCAAGAAGATCAAAGAAGAAAGAATGGGAATAAAAAGCAATTGATACTGAAATGCAGGAACGTTGTTGTCTGAGACTATTTACTGACATCTACCAAAGGAGCAGTGAGTTTGATACAATTGATTGACATTTTGTAAATTAAGTATTCACTGCATGGCTCTCAGATTTTACTAAGACGTTCTGTAATTTTGTGTTCAAACAAATTCTATTGTCTCCACTTGTATTCACCTTCACTACATATCCATCCTATCTGATAACACTTTTGGGGAGAACTGAAATTAAATAAATAACGAATATGGATTATTGCACGTAATGACTGTCTTCTACATAAGAACTATTTGTTTCAACATTTGGTTGCTCAGAAGATGGAAGACATCAAAAAGGACATAATATTCCTGAAAATCTCTGTAGATGAAATCAAAATAACTACATCATTTCACTCTTCAGTTTAGTCTTTACGAAAATAAGCAAAAATCAAAATCGATTGTATATAAAAATGTTCACGAAACTACTGTGTACTAAACCACTGTCGAACCACACGATGTTGAATTTAGAATTCGTTTAACAGAATGTGAATATCAGCCATTTTTTATGAATACACTTTCAATGTATTTATATAAAGCTGTACATACTATATATATATACATGGTTTTATAGAGTGATGTTCTTTAAATAGTTATCATTAATTTAAGATATTTGCCACTAGGTTCATTCATATGCTTACATCTAGTTGTACTTGCGGAGAGAGCCATTGAACGAATAGTTTCAGAGTAGTTGAGTTCGGTTTTCATCCAATACATTGATGAGGAAAGTTATATTTGTAAAATTCTCAACGATTGAACCTTGAGTAAATCTCACGTTCCGCGCGATAATCTGTTCCAAGCTTTTTCAAGGAAATATCAAACATCAATATTATCGAACATAAATACATGGTTTGCCAGTTAATTTTATACCAAATAAGTCATTCAACCATGTTAACAATATTGCAAGTGAGATTTGTAGTATTGATTATGAGGACTTGGGTGTAAAAAGTGGAGAAAATGATGTTAAATTGACAGCTGTATATATATCTGATTTGAGAGGAATTCACTGACTATTTATTACCTTTGATTAGTGATTTTAGATGAAATCAGACAATCGGATGAATGATATGAATCTAACACATCATAGTATGCATAAAATGAAGGTAAGTAGAAAAAGTAAATGTTTGTATTGGAAGCCTTCCTGAAGTTGGAACGTTTGCTCAACCGTATAGTCTATCTGTAAACCTTAGACCGTGTATTTTTACAATATCATCTACACTAGTTAAGATTGTAGTATCTCATATTATTAAGTTATTTGTAATGTTCTCATAAGTACAATGGACATGTTCACTCCTCTGTTTTGATCTAATGTGCATGCCTTGCCAAGTACATTTAATTTACTATTGTTATCATGACTGTTTGTACTTTCCTATACGTTCTTTTCTTAGTTAACTATTATTTCAACCATTTGTGGTTTTCACTCATTCGAATCTTAAACTTATACATACTCTACAAATCTTATGTAATATCATCAAATCAACGGCGAGACTATAATTTATGGACGAACCAATCAGATTTGCGATAAGTTTTGAATTTTGGCGCAAAATTAATTCATCCATTTGGCTAAACAGAGTTTCAACATTATAGCAGATGTCAGTTCGTGATGAAAACCTGAAATCTAATTTCTAACCCTAACAATCAACTGTAAATCATAATTCGAATTACTCACACTAGTTTAAAACCCTCATTTGGTTGTCGTATGTACGTGGACATTCTCAAGGTCACTCATGCGTCACTGAAAGCTCGTCCATAAATTATAGTCTCACCGGAATGCGGTTATAAACAGCTGATCTAAATCCATTAAATAGACATGAATTCATATTTCTCTGTGTATTGATGGCGTTTTCGGTTTACTGAGATTCACAACAATAGCTAAATGTATGGTGCATTTCTCAGTTTCAAAATAGAATAAACAACTCTCTCTAAATGTCAGCTGCTTTGCTTTAGAAATTTGTCCACAGAATACTTAGTGCTCACAATTGCGCTTCCTTTGTGTTGCCGCAACTATCCTACAATCGATTCCGATTATGATTGATTTTGGTTGAGCCCTTTTATTAACTTACTTGACAGACAGTGTTGCTAGAACAGTAACGATTCGCATATTTCTTTGTACCATTATGATCACATGACAGACTTTAGTTAAAACGTTCATTACTCCATGTTTCATTCTCCCCTCCATCTATCTATGTTCTCAAATCCTATTTTGAGCTTTTGCTTTGTCTTGCTGTGCCCTTATGCGATTTGACTATAAATTTGCCCATGTAATTGCTTGCATATACATATTCACCTCTGCTACAAATTTGTTTAATGTACCCATGGCTTTGCGATGTTTGCTATCCGCTAGTAAACTGTAGTTGCCGCTTCTCATTGCCTTCTGATTTCAAACACCGTTGAGGATTATGTAATAACGGTTACAAGGGTGATAGATTAACGAAGTAAAGCTACTACAATATATTCAAAATTGACGACACACATCATTAACATCAATCCAATAGATCTATTCGTCAAACACGTAATTTATTCTTCGAACTAGTTGTTCTATGACTATTCAACAAGTAATATGGGGAGCAATGGATTGAGAAAGAAATCTTTATTGTACTAAATAAATACGCTTCTTAAAAGTACTTACAAAATTAACTTACTGAAATAATACCAGTATGGTTCATTGATTACAATGATTTACAAAGCACAAATAATCAATTTCTCAAAGTACTTAATTTTGTTTCAACTTTTATTACTATGAACATGATAGCAGATTGTAATCAAAATTTCTTCCATCACCAATTATGATTTATTCAATGTGGAAAATATTTATAAATAGTATTCAGAGTGGGTTTTGTGGATAACATAGTAATTTTAATAGTTGAGGTCATGAGTCATTTGAAGCCACCATGGAAAACCTGGAAACACTGGATAGCCGTTTCGTCTTATTGTGGGACTCCACAGCAGTGCGCATCCACCATCCCGCCCTGTGAGATTCAAACCCAAGACCTATCGATATCGCACGCAAACGTTTAACCTCTAGACCACTGAGTCGGCCGGCACCCAACGGTGTTCATGTCTAACTTCAAACAAACCATGAAGTTGCGTAATCATCTTCATTTGTCTCCGGTGAGTAAGTGTCTCACACCAGACACGAATTAACCGCACTGGTCATGGCTTCTTAATAAAACTCCGAGAATCCTGTGTGTGGGATTGTGAATACGCACTGATGAGGAGTCCGACAATAGGACGAAACGGATGTCCAGTGCTTCCAGGTTTTCAATTGACTCATGATCTCAGCTATTAAAATAGTTTTCAATTTAAAATCAAGGTTTTATCTCCTATTTTGTTTAGAGAATAAAAAAAGAGTGGTGAAGTGCTCGTGCACCATGTTTAGAAAACAAATTCATTGATTTTTATTTCTATGGTTATATTTTGGACATTTTACGAATGAGAAAAAAGGAATCATTCTAATGAAAAATGTTTCTGCTGTATACGTGTGGTCTAAATTTGTCATAGAAATTAGTGATGGTATGAAAGAAAACATTCACTTGAAGTCACGCATATTATTGTTTGATGATTGAAATGATTTATTTGGTGGGTTCATGTATTAGATAGTGAGAAATCTTTATAATCTTGTAATTACTACTGCAGTGAATGCTACTTTTATGGGTCGAAGTAAGTGGTATGTGACACCAGTCGAAAGTGTTAAATCTTGCAGCAGAGGGCTAAGAAGATCGAGTTGAAGAGAATAGAATGGAAAGCAGAAAGGAATCGTGAACTTGAAGTATCAAATATAGTGTGAAGGACAAATGATGAAAATTTGCAAATGAAGTATTCAGTAAATGGTTCTTATATTTTACCAAGACACTTTGCAATTTTGTACTAAAATATATTGGTTGTCCTTACTTGTGTTCTCGTCCACAGCAATACTAAATAATGGGTTTCAATTTTTCATGCTTATTTGTAATAAACTATTTATTGTGTATAAACTACGTACGATGCTAAATGGTTTTTATGGACTTTTGTTCTCTGAGCTAGATGGTTTGCTCATGAAGCTTTCATCATTCTTCTCTACACTCCAGCAAAATCATCCACCTGAGCTACAAATCTTCTCCACGATGCTAAATGGTCGTATAAAAAAATGAAAAGACTGGTGTAGATTTATAAAACACAACAAATAAAATGAAAATTGACAATCAAAACAACTTTCAATTAATATCAAAGTCGGAATCTTCAATACGAACGTCAAGATAGTTCTACTGTACGGAGCTGAAACGTGGTGAACTACTACAATCATCATCAGGGAGGTACAAATATTTATAAATGGTTGTCTATTCAAGATAATCAACATCCATTAGTCGGATACCATCTGCAACAACCTACTAGTGTGGGAGAGAACAAACCAGCTTCCAACTGAAGAGGAAATTATCAAAAGACGGTGGAAATGGATGGGAGATACATTACGGAAATCATCAGACTGCATTACGAGGCAAACGCTAACTTATATTCCAGAAGGGGAACGGTAAGGAGGAAGGCCAAAGAACACATTACGTCGAAAAATAGAACGAGATATGAAAAGGATGAATAACAACTGGAAAGAGCTGGAAAGGATTTAGCAGGACAGGGTTGGATGGAAAGTGTTAGTGGGGGTCCTATGCTACTCCACGAGGAGTTACAGGCGTAAGTAAGTAAGTAAAGATTAGTTTCACATTGAATAATAATATAACTTCAAGCAAAGTAGAAATTAGTAGAATTCGTCAATATTTGTATCAGAAAAATATTGTATTCTGTAAGATTTATTAGTCATAACATTTAAGTAGGTTAGTTTCCTATTTTTAAAAGTTGAGACGCTTTGCCAAGCAAAGAGGAATAGTGGCTAGTAGTGAAACCCAGGACGCATGTTTCGTCTCATTTGGGACTCGTCAGCTGAATGTACCTACATCCCAGGGTTGATGTTCACTCCAGAACTCGAACCCAGTACCATTCACTTCAAACGCCATCGCGTTATTTACTTAGCTACTGAGTCCTGAAAACCACTTGCTTGTGCAATCGGGTGAAGTTTAAATTCACTTGATGTTGATTTCCTTGTATCTTCCCATTGTTATTTAGGAATTCAATTGATCAATCTCTTATTGGCATATATGCATCCTGTCCAGATATCCTAGTTGTTACATTATTGCTCAAAATTTGATGTATTGAATTGTCAGAGTTGATGGAAACAATGTTACTTTTTGTTTGTTTGTTTGTTTTAAATCACTTGAGAATTGTAAAATGATTAAGTATGAGAAATGTTATCATGTATAGTTAAAAATCGAAATCAATCAATGAATGGTAATCATTCAAGTTTATTATTAAAAAAAGTTCCTCTCTTTATTCATATTAGATAAATAAGTAATTGATAACATAATATAGATTATAAATTAATGATAGCTTTTTAACTCAATAACAATTTATATTCAAGGGGGATACAATAATAAAATAGCATATAAAGGTGTTATTAACAACATATAATTGTATCCAATTATTAAAATAATAACTATGTCCGATTATTTCATAGGAGAAGTTAAATTCAGCCCATCATTCTTTTTTCTTTCTGTTTCATTGTTTAATCAATTCACTGAAGTACATTTTCTTGTATCTATGATATCATTTGATAAAATTATGTCATCTTAGTTGTACTGATTTAACAAATGTGTATATCAATCTATTGAAATAAAGATGATTACAATGTATTATCAGAAAGGGGTTTTTATGGATATTATATTAATTTTAATAGTTGAAATCATAAGTCAATTGAAGCTAAAGCTTAAGCGCTCGAGCGCGAGACCGATAGGTCCTGGGTTTGAATATCGCGACTACTGTATTATTTATCTGCTCACTGTAATTTAAACACTTAATCCACCCGGTAAATTTTTTTATGAGTCTGATTGAGCACATGTCAATTTTTAATCTATTCTCCCATTGGTTGTAATACACTGACAATCAATAATTTATCCATACTTGATTAACACTCATAAATATTTATGGAGTTTTAACATACACACACACTCTTGGTTTCCCTGTGTGCTTGCTTCCTGTACGCTAGCGGATTTTACCAATCTTTAAAAATAAACTATCTCTATAATTGGTGTTCAAGCTTTTGAATAATGTTGAGTAAATCCATAATTCTACTAGGAGATTTAGCCTGCATTAAGTACTCAGTTAACGGGATACTATTTGTTGGAGTCAGATATAGGGGGAATTAGCCTCTACAAATACATCGTAATATGTTTGGAGGTTTCAAGTGACAGAAAAAGATTGAGTAATGATGTAAATGTTGTGTTAAGGAAATATGACGGTGAAAATAATTTACAAGTCAAACATATGTAAGATAAGTTTCCACTTGACAACTATTAAGCATAATTAAATATAGAGCATGAATTAAACATATAATCAGGATAGAGCCATCAGTAATTCGAATAGTTTCAGTTTGAATTGTGAGTGCAAATATAACATGTGTAATTTCTTATTCTCTCAAGAAACGAACACCAATTCCCGTGTATTTTTAATATGATTATTATCTTATTATTACACTTATCATTTTTAATCAGAATTGTTGTGATCACATTCACATTTCTCACTTCATTTTTATAGTTATCAAGTGAAGGATTATCTTGTATATGCCTGGCTTGTATATTATTTTCATTATTATATTTCCTTAATACAACATTTACACCATTACTCAATCTTCTTTTATCACTTAAAACCCCTAAACATATTACGATGTATTCGTTTCCTATATTTCAGTAGACTAATACCAATCTAAATGAGATTACACACTTTCATTAAATGATATTATCGACACAAGAAAACGTTTTTCATTGATTTATCATTATACGAACTTATCTGAATCCCACTTGAATTGTGTCACAGTTTGTGATAACAAATGTAAACGGTTGTTCACTTCAGTACTCTAGAAGAAATGAATCCTTTCAAAAACTCTACTACATGTTTAAATGAAGTCATAAACATACATTTTTTTTGCAGAAAAAGAATCAGATCGATTGATAAATGAATGATCGCAAATTAACTTTTGTTGATGTATATATGATGGAAGTAAGTTTTGACTTAAGCTATTTGATAATAAACTATATTTGTTCTGGGTTTTTCACTAATATTTCATTAAGATATTGACAGTCATGAAAAGTATATTTAGCTAAATATATAAACTTCGAACTGGATATTGCAACAATTCAGAAGTGGCGTGTAGTAGCAAAAAGCAGTTTGAAAATATGAATAGTATATATATATGACGAGACTAGCTCGTATGTCACCTAAAACAAATGCAGTATAAAAATCTTTATTTTCTCACAGTAATATTCTATACATTAAAGTATGTGTAGCTAGTCACATAGAATACTTCAAAACATTGTTTAATAACTTGTGTTTTATGTTATATCTCAGAAAACAGTCTGCAAATGTAAGGCAAATAGCAAATATGCCAGATTTTCTCTACCTTTAAGTGATGATCTAGTTATATCAATTAGCTTGCGATTAATCTTTTAGTATAGATGAACTGACATAGTCAGGAATCTTTTATATTTGGTGGTTAAAAGCAGTTACCGTGGAACTCTGAATTTAGTGAAATGGTCAAATGTTCTCAGAGTAATGTATAGATTGAACGTCCAGCGAACTTCATAACTGTTAAGATTGTAGGATGCAGGCCTGTGACAACAAACGTCCAAGTTCAGGGTTTCTTACTGATCGTCTTCAATCTCATAATAATATCAAATATCACTTAACAGTAGACTAATGTAAATACGATTTTGCGGCTTTCGGAAATCAAATGCTGGGATGCTTAGATTCTGCTTCAATGATCCAATGGTTTTCATTGTAAATTATAAATGTTCATTTTACGCATAATTTTTGTGAAAAAATTATAATTTTAGATGTTTGTAGTCAGTTAAATATGTTGACTGTCTCTTTGAGAAATTCGACGATACATCTTTCCGTTTTTCAATCCATCTAATCCTGTTGGTCCACTTTAAACTACCTTGAGCTATTGTGCTAAATATGTACGAAGTTGACACTTATATACATTTACACAAATCCTGTAGAAGTTATGCAACTAACTGGATATTTTACTTACCGCTTTTTGATTTTCAGCAGTAAATTAACCCTTTTGATGAAGGAAGATCTCTTTTTTGAATGTCCTGCTGTGGGTGTTTCAGCCAGAATTACAAAATGGTTGGGTTTTCGTTCAAAATGCCCTAGAATCATATAAATTATACATCAATATAGTTTTGTTTCATGTGATCACCTTCTAGAAAATGAATAACAGTATAGTACAATAGTCGTGTATTTATGTTATACTTACGCTTAAGCCTTATACTAAAGGATCAAATAAATCTTTATACTTATCGTTCTCATTATTAATTTTACCCTGATATTGTATTTCCCAATTAAATTTCGAAACTGACAGAAAAACTGTACTCATATTTGCTAATGTACTATTATTTGAAAAAGGGAATACCGAATAAAACAATGTTCCATCAAACTTATGTGATGTAACTTCAAGTTGTTTTCCTCAATTTCCTAACAACCATTTGATGTAATCAACAATTTCAAGCATTTTACAAAACTAAGCGATCTCGAAACCAGACTGATCATGAGAAAATTAATGAAAAAACAAAAAAAAATTTATGTTGTGATAACTTTTATATCAATTAGCAGTTATATATAAAACTTAGTTATCCCAAAACGGTAGCAACTTAAATGGGTTAGCGCATATATAAAGGGGAGGAAACCTAAGAAGTTCATCTTTAGATGGTATTTGTCTATGTATTCATCAAAGTACTTGTATTTTAATACCTTATACCCCTGCTTTTGTTTATAGATGGATTCATTTTCACAGTGATTGTCAATCAGATTTCCAATAGTCTATAACTAAATCACTTTACCACTGTAGTGTATGAAAAAATGAATGGGGTCAACCAATATATTTTATGATTACACAGTTCTTTCATTAAATGTGAAAACTGTACGTTCAATACTTCATTTGTAAATCCTGCATCAATTGTCTAGAACTCCATGGTTCCTTCATTGCCATAACAGTTGCTCTTTGTTCTCGTACTCTTCAATTCAATCCTCCCAATCATTCGAGTTATTGTTTAGCAGTGAAACGTCTTGTTTTAATATACTTCTAATAATCTTCATAGGAAAATTATTAAATTGTAAGATGTCAATTACATTCTTTTTATTTATCCTCTTCCGATGTGATAATTTTGTTGGCCCTAAATCTTTTTAGAAGAGCTAACAAGATTATCACATCGGAAGAGGATAAGCAAAAAGAACAATAGAGTGTAATTAGTCTTACAATTTAATAATTTTCCCAGTAAGATTATTAGAAGTGCATTAAAACGAGACGTTTCACTGCCTGATAATAATTAGAATGAAATACCATGGATTGTACTTCAGTTTTACCATAACGCCATGGTACAACAAAAGAACTCCAGAGAATTTGAAAACAAAACAGAATTAAGGTATATTACAGAACAACGAACACACTTCGAAATACTTTAGTTCACGTAAAAGAAAAAAATCCTCTTTATGCCAACACAGAACTGCGTCTACAAGTTAGGTTGTGTCGATTGTGACGCCTTCTATATTTGAGAGTCATCTCAGAAAATCCTGACTCGAGCGAAAGTACATCTTAAGTACACAAAGACACCACCTAATAATCCCGTAGAACTAAATAGACTTCAAATTAAATCGGTAATAGCAGTTCACGCCATTTTCAACAACCACCAAATCGATTTCAAAAACATTAAAATTTCACAAAAAGGTTTTTCCAACTACAAAGAAAGGAGAGTAACTGAGGCTTTCCATATAGTGCTTAATCGTCCTACCGTCAATAGAAAAGAAGACCTCACTATACATCCGACTTGGACTATTTACCCTAGCTACCATGTCTGATATTATTCACATTTCACACTATTATCTTACAGACAAATTACACTCTATCCTTTCTGAACACAAAGGTCACATTTTTTCATCTCTAACCTTGCACACATGCACACACAAATTTACATACATGTCGCTTATAAATCACCTTGACCGAAATGACATGACATTGACTTGGTCAGACCTGTTTTTTGATTGATCGTACCTAATATCCTTGTTTTCTCCCTTTATACTATTTAAACTTGTATTAATTTTGGTTTGGTTATTCATTTATTCTCTGAAGAAGTGGCTTACACTAAGTCACGAAACATTAGGAAAACTAATTTTTCTACTCAGTTACATTAACATTTTTCTCCCTAGATTGAATAATAATGAATTTTCCTAACAACTTGTTTCTGTAAAAAGAAAAAAATGAAAATGATTATCAAATCTTATGTTTTCACAGATGCTGTAGACGTTAAATGTGTGAAGAGTCCAATTGGAGAACAAAAGGAGCCAAATATTTTCCACCTACGCAAAAATTACAGTCAATAGTTCTATTGCATATTTATGTATATTTTCTCTAATTACATATACCCATGTGATTTTATTAAAATAAACGTAACTATCTATCATCAGGTTACATATTTGTAATAATCAGACATGACTATTACAAGTATGGACATGTATTCCTTTACTAAATGTTTTTTCAGCTAAGAAAAATGTATTGAAATGGTTCTTATCTATTGAATATCTCGTATATGTTAAAAGAATGGAATCAAATGTAGATGAATGAGAATGTAAATGTTTGACAGTTAATTATTATCAGAAGGAGTTTTGTAGATATTATAGTAATTTCAGTGGTTGGGATCATGAGTCAGTTGAAGCTAGATCACCATGTAAAACCTGGAAGCACTGGATGGTCGTTTCGTCCTGGTATGGGACTCCCAAGTAGTGTGCATCCATGATCCCACCTCGCGAGATTCGAACGTAGGACCAATCGGTTTCGCGCGCGAACGTTTAACCTCTAGACCACTGAGCTGGTCGGCATCCAACGGTGTTAATATCTAACGTCATGGTAGTCTAGCTTCAAATGACTCATGATCTCAACCATTGAAATTACCATAATATCCAAAAGCAAACCCTGCTGATATATTTTTTTTTAAAGTAAAATGTCATAAAGCAGCATAATATGAAAATTTCATCAATCCAATAATAGTATCATAATTCATATTGTTTGATATTATTAAGAATAAAAAAAGGATTTAATGAGATAAATTGTTTCTCAGATTTGTCAAATAATCTACGTGATAACCAATTTGTTTTTGTGTTTATTATTCTCTTGATATTACAAGAAAACCATGTATTCATTGACAGATTTAATTGTAATATGATAGTACATTTATATTAAGAATAATTGAATTGAATGTTGTTATTTATGAATAAGCTTGAATATAACATAAAAATTGATGTATTGAGTTGTTTATTATTTTAATAATCATATTCAATTATTCTATGTGAATGAAATCATCCATGTTATTTTACAGCATTCTAAAGTGTTATGTTCTCCTATTTGATTAACGTAAAATACAGTATACGACTACGGCACTTGAACGTATTGAACTATCACAGTCGCATATCAGAAGATAGAAGAAGATTGGAGAAGTGCTTGTTGGATAAAAATCAAAATGTACAGAATATTATGGGTATTTGTAGATATTGGAGTTTGTTATATCAACATTATAATTCAGCTAATCCGCAAAGAGGCATTTTATGCTACTCTACAATAGTAGCATGCCACGTTGATATTCTAGAAAGCTGCAGTATGTAAACTCTTCGGCTCTTTTAGAACCTCTGGAGGCTGCGTCGTAGTTGTCGAAAGCCACCCGAACACAAAGAATGTGTTATTCCAATATTAGAATGGTAATTAGTTAGGAAAATGAACTCTTTTCAGAATTGTAATTTTGTAAACATTATTGTTCTTTTACAATGTCTATTAAGTTAGATTAAAGAAACTTGTATCCTTTTTTTATAGTTTTCATATTAAAATGTTTCTTTTTTCGGATGAAATGTCACAAAAATATTACAAATTTTCATGTAAGTAGTATTAGTTGACTAGTTTAACCGAATGGTATTTTATTATCACAGTCAACAGTATAATAAAATAAGATTAAAGTTGCATACAACATTTTTCTGAAAATTCGCTTGATATTATTTACTTGAAACTTCCCATTGATGATTAGGAATTCAATTAGTCAGTTTCTTATTGGCGAATGTGCATCCTGTGCGAACTGCCTCGATATTACCTTAATTCATTGGCGTTATACGTAAGGACGGATAGTGGCTACCAACGGAATCCACGACGTGCGTTTCGCCCCGTTTGGGCCTCTTCAGCTGCACGTAGCTGCATCTCAGAGTTGATGTTCACTCTGGGACCCAAACCCAGTACGCTCCGATTCAAACGCCATTGTGTTATCCACTTAGCTACTGAGTCCACTATTTATCTGTATATTTTCCAAGAAGTTTCAAGAACATCAGTCATATCATCTGTTTGTTAATCAGCGAATGTAATACGTTTGGGTTTTTTTTAATTTTCTAGTTAATTATTATGACTTCATCCCATCTCATTTTATTTTTAACGTTTGCTATCACAAATAACTACTTGATTATTCTCGTTCTACGAATATTTCGGCTATTTAGATTGAAAGCACTCAGAGGCGAGGCTGAAGGCGCTGGGTTCGAATCCCACGAGTGGGATCGTGGATACGCACTGTTGAGAAAATCCACAATAGGACGAATCGGCCGTCCAGTGCTTCCAGGTTTTCAATGGTGGTCTAACATCAGTCGGTTCATGACTTCAACCAAAAACTTAAAATATATAGTTTATCATATACACACATATTGTTATTTTGTATATGATCAATATTTTTCACATCTCACTGACTCTTACATTTACTCTGACAATTTACAATATCAACATTCGAATATTACTAACAACGTTGTTTCATTTATAAACTGTAGCAATTCTATGTTAATTTTGTAATTTGAGTTATTGCACTGAAGAAACTCAATTGGGTTGGCCGGTTGAAATCTTAATTTCTAAGATTATTTCAAATATATTTTTTGTATTTATTCTCTTTGTCATTAGAGTTCAAATGTTTCAGCATATTAAGTTGTGTAATTGTTATTATTATAACAAAATAATAGTTTACCAAAGTTTTACAATATTTACATATAGAGTCAGTATCATTTATCGCATTATAAAAAAGCTAACGTCATCTTCTGTATCAACATGTAGCTTAGATTTTTAATTAAATACCTTGCGATGTGAGCTACTTATATTCACATAAGTAGTATATAGCGATAGTCAGGAATAAAATGTACTTTAGTAGAAGATCGAGAAAGAAAGAATGGGAACGGAAAGCAGTTGGTATAGAAATGCACGAACAATGAAATTTGAGACAATGGGCTGATATTTGCAAAGGAATAGTCGAGTTTGAGACAATTAAGTGACATTTTGCAAATTGAGAATTCACTATATGATTCTCAGATTTTACTAAGAGATTCTGTAATTTTGTGTTCGAATAAATTCGGTTGTCCCCATTCGTGTTCTTGTTCACTACAACCCTATTGGTTATCAATCACTTTACGATGTTATCTGTTAAAAACAATGTTATTCATTAAACTCTCTCTGAACATTCCAAAATACTTTACTTTATTGCTTTCGATGTAGAATAGATTTGATGGAAAAATTTACGGACACTGAATACCTAATAGAAAGTTCATTAATATGTATTTATTATAAGTGTATTGAACAATAACCTCATATAATCTTCTGTTTCACTGGAGATCTCATTTTAAATGTTTCGACTATCAAACTAATTTCATTGATGCGCTGAGTTAATACCAACGTTTTGATTATTAGCGGTTTCACAATTTATAAATCTTCATAGTCTTCACGTAAATAAATGACATAACATATACAAATACAATTTGATGGAATCAATGTAACGTCTACCATCTGAAAGTATTGATACAACTGCTTGATATTGTCTAATCAAAAACGAGAAAAAAAGACATTCAGTATCAATCGTGTTACTAAACTCCAGTTCATGCAATAGACCAACCAACCATTCATTATTTCAAATCTTCGTGAAGTTTGATTACATCATTATCATTTTTCTTGAATTCATAACTGATTGATTTCAATTCATATCTTTCTTTATTATCAATAATGTGTTTTCAGTTACTTCATTAGACAGTCACCAAATGTTTGTTAACCCTATGAATTCTAATCACTATTTCAATCTTCTGTAACTTTCCCTCTCAAACTTTATTCATCCGTAAGAAAATTTTCGATGGCATTATTAACTCCATTTAAATCTTCACTGCATCATGATAGACATATTCATCTTTAATCACCCTCTTATGTACAAGTATGTCAATGTCTGTAATAACTCTGATTTTCATATATTATACAGGTTGTAAGCGGTTGTTGAGATCCTAACAAAATGAAATGTATTCATATTATTCTGCATCAGTCTTTGTTCTTCCGCTCTTTATTAGTCAACTTCTTAAAACTTTGGTAACCATGCTTATTCTTAAGTATTATTATAGATAACAAAACAGACCTGAATAGACACATGTCAAAATATTTGAATTAGATCAAGATATCTAGTATACTAGGTGACAAAAGACAACATACGAACGCATCTCACCAACCGTGAATCATGTGATATCGTACGATCCATCTTGTTTTCCTTAGAATATTGGAACATAAACTACGTCCCTTGAATTGATGATTTGTCAAAAGCTGCATATAACGAGTAGGAAAAAGTCAAAGAAAATATCAAACATCATTTCATATGATCAATGAAATTATTTTATTATACATACTGATGGATCAAAGCAACATGACAACAGTGATCTGATGCCTGTAACCCAAATTTTCCTAAACACATAAACATTCCTATTGAGCAGATGTCGATAAACTGTAAAATCTCCATGGCAATGTTATCACTGGTTGCATTTTCTTACCTCATTTTCTGCCCCATTATCTTTTATCTATTATTTTATACTACTAACTAAAATTCAGTAACTAGATTGAATTTAGACATTAACACTGTTGGATGCCGACGCTCTCACACTCGCACGCGAGGACAAAAGGTAATGGAATCTAATCCCGCGAGTGGGATCGTGGGTGCTGAGGAGTCCCATACTAGAAAGAAACGGAATTCCAGTGCCTCCAGATTTTCCATTGAGTTCTAGTTTTAGTTGACTCATGGACTAAAGTATTAAATTACTACAATCTCCACAAAAAACTCCTAATAATGATAATAACTTCTTAAAATTCAGTCTGGGTGGTTAGTTTATATATTGCCCACGACTTCATCGCGCAAAACCCCCGTAACACTACCACGTCATAATGTTAAAGTTGACTTTGGTAGTTGTGTAAGGTTATATGTTTACTCTAGTAAATGGGTTTCTGAATATGTAGACTGATACAGTAAAATATGAAATTCTCCTAAAACTTTCGTGTCCCTGATTAACTCCCATTATGTCCACTTCCTTATTCCTTGATAATACACTCATAAAGCATTTTGTACACATGTTAATTTGGTTATTTGTTCTCTGAAGAAGTGATTTACACTAAGTCACGAAACGTCAGAAAATCTAATTTTTCTACTCATTGGGATATTACAAATATATTATTCATTTATTTATGGAATAATACTTGTTTATCCGTAATATGGGATAATTGTGTTTGTTGAGCACAAGTGATTCTGTCACTCACCTTATTTAGTTTTTAATACTAACAACAAGTGTATCATCTTCATAACAAGTTGTCAGTTTTCATTTTCGAGAGACTAAACTCTACTGAAGTTAATGATACATGTCTCATTCTAGATGTAGTTAAACTTAATGTTTGTCTGATTTAGGTTAGTTTACGACGAAATTATCTTTCAAATGAAAAACGTCCACAAGATTTTCATCACCCTATGAACTGTAAACTTAGGGTTGCCTTTGTGTTGCATTTTCGAGCTCAAGTTTCATAATTATATATATAAATCATTAGCATTCTTTAAGTTTGAAATTATTTTATTTCTAAGAGTAATACTCCATAATGCTTATAGATGGTTGTATCGACATATATCGGCATTCCATTCTTTCGACTATATTTCATATGACATCACAATTTTTTTATTTGACATGAAAAACAGTTTTCTGATATTCTGTCGAAAAAAATCAACAAGGAACATTGACCGATCAGTCTATCGATCAAAAATTTACCCAATGTTTTGTAGTAAGCGATTGAAACTTATCTATCAGTAAGCAAACATGAATAATGGCTAGCATTGGATTCCAGGACGCGCGTTTCGTCCTATTTGAGGCTCCTCATGCAGAAACCCTGCACCTGACGAGTCCCAAATATGACGAAGACTAGGAAACCCTGTACACCTAGTATGAGTGTTATATCCCGATAAGAATAATGAATGGTAACTTTCGGGATCAATTTAGGGACCAATACTATGCGAATATTTTTATCGAATAATTGTTATGTAACTAAACTATTCATATTCATGTCCCTCTTATTATGAACTTTATTTTGATCTATAAACTATTATTATACGATTTACCATTCTTGAGTTATGGCCTGTCTATTAATTACTATCTCCCTCATTCACAGCCACTTTTGGGCAAATATTGTTATTTTCTATTTTACGGTACGCTATGGTCTGTCTGGTTGGTATATAAACCGAGTATGTTTGAAATAAATGATTGATATTGCAGAGGCTGAGATTTGTGTCCTGAACTCAACTGACTGGGCTAGACAGGAAGCGAGATCAATCAGAACTCTAGGCTGCTCGCACGTGTTTTATGCATCATTTATTCGATCGATAATTCGCCGCTCTCTGATTGGCGGTATCGTTGCGTTATACAGTAACAGGGCACACAGATTCACAAGTTATGACAATGAGACTCCTAAATTGTGTGCATTCACGATCCCATTGTGGATCTCGCTACTAACCTTCAGGTCTCCCTGACAGTACCTGACATTTAGACAAATGAGCCAATATCCGGTAGTTTACATATCTAACTGAAATCAGTCGGTGATATTACGCAACCACCCTCCAATTCACTTGTTGGGCAACTGTCTCACATCAGATTTCGTGATCTGAAGATGAAGCGCTCAATGCGGAACTTAAAGGTCCTGAGCTTAATACTCGAAATGATCAAGAATATGTATTGTAGAGGAGTCATTCACTGAGAAGAAATGATTGTCGACTAAATATGTATTTCCTTGTAAGTTTCGGTTTCCTAGTTGAGTAGAAGATGGATTCGTACTTCATCAGCGTTGATGCATAAATTCATTTTCATCTGCAGTCATACCTTCTTTCTTGTATCTGGTCATATCAGTCTTTCTACGTTATGATAAGTAGTAGTTTTCACACAGTCGCAGCACTACTTGTATTTTAGCACGTTATAATATTATGTTTCCCAGTCTTCAACGGTTGTCTGACTAAGGTCAAATCGTGATGTTAACAAACAGTTTCATCAATTACCATTCAGCCTCGCTGTTGACAAATTTTGTTGATGTTGTTAATGTTGTTGTGGTGGTGGTAGGCATATTTAATAAATAAGTGTGTGGTTTGCAGACAACTAAGTATTTCTCCCTGTCAGAACTGAAATAAACAGTCATTCAAAACCTAGTGCAGCTTGGTGTTTCTAGGTGATGCTTTACTTTATGTCAGTAAACATACAATGAAGATCAATTCGGATACATTTTTTAAAGGAGGTGGCTTTCAGTTGTAATTTAGTAAGCATAAGTTTTGGTAAAATGTAGCATTTAGTTAAATCTTTCAAACAGGAATTAATTCATTATTAACTCAAGTAATTCACTATCTAAGCGTTGCATGATCTAAGATTTTGTTTGTCTAAATAAACTCGACGATAATGTAGATTTGTTAATTAAAGAGATTGAAAATTACATTGATACTATATACCTATCAACTTATATACTATTTATTTGTTGGTTGGTAAAATCAATGTCAGTTTATGTATTAATATTCAAGTTTTAAGACAAAATTCTGAGGACAGAAACTGTATCGATTGTAATCTCAGTCAAGAATCTTATTGCTGAATTATTATAATTGATTTTTCCCAATAGTAGTTTACATTCTCTGGTACAATGTTATTCAACTGTTAACAGATAATCTTAACTGTATGATAAAAGTTTACTTTCAATGAATATTCTATTTGTCATGTAGGTGGTTTTACTTATCGGAATTCAAGATTCTTCTTTAATTTTCTTTAGATAACTGGTACAGTTACTGAGAAAAAAATTCAAAAAACTGTTCATCACTATATATGAATTTGATGTTCACCCCTCAAATTAGCTCTACAAATGTAGTGTTAACGGAAGATCCTAAGTGTGTTACTTGTATTTTATTCTTAGCCTATTACATCATGAATAAACTCATAAATCATCATGGCGGACAGATCTCTAAATAAAATCAGTAACAAATGGTACTCGACGGATCTATTTTCCATTGGTTTTACTGAAGATGGCAGTTACAAAAACTGGATATCCTCCTATGACCTAGCTCATCACTGCCAGGAACTTCAACTTACAATCTATGAAGAAAACTGCACAGAATATCGGGACATTTAACTGAACAATAAAAATACTCTGTCATTGTAAATAACAAAATTCGGTTTCCAAAATAAAAGTTTCAGTTGGTTTCTATCAATTCAAGTGAACAATTCGAAACAATTCAGTATTTTTCAACTATGTAACAAGTTTATATGAAGCAATAATCGAATGTATATAGAAGAAAACAGAGGCCTTAGAATATGTTTTGTAAATTTATACTGTACAAAATCATAGACAGTGTAGTTTCCCTTATAGATTGCAAGTTGAAGTTCCTGGCAGTGATGAGCTAGGTCATAGAGGGATATCCAGTTTTTGTAACTGCCATCTTCAGTAAAACCAATGGAAAACAGATCCGTCGAGTACCGTTTGTTACTGATTTTGTTTAGAGATCTGTCGTTCTTCGACGGGATTACCTAGAGTTCTGTTGATTCACTTGTTTAACTTCTTAATAGGACTTCTCAATCCCAGATCACCTTCATCGTAATCTATGAGTAGGTTTGCAAATTTCATTATGAAATCATCATTGTCTATGAATACTGTTGTTCGTCTTTTGTCATCTGTTACTGTGTTGATCTTCTACTAGTACTTAAATGCTTTTGGAATATTTTGTTTTGTGTGATCTGCGTTGAATGACCAGTTTTCCGTATGGTTAAATGCATTATGGCTTGATTTTTTTTCTCAATAATTACTTTGTTTATTTCTGATGCCTTTAATAATGATTCATGATCCGCAAAGAAATGTGATGTATTTGCTCATTACATTTTGAAAGCAGAGTACATAAGATATAATAAAATGTGTATCCTATAATTCATAAAACAATGTATCGTATTTAGTTAAAACAGTAAAACTAACTACCAACACTTCCATAGGATCGGAGTAGGTTATCATTTTTAAACTGTACAATGGGTTGTTTATTAACATAAATTTAATATTTTTCATTGTAGCTAATATCGAAGACGATATCATATAGTTTAAAAAACACTTTTGCAATATCATTTCCCATCGTCTTCAGTGGGTAACAGCCTCACACTTGACACGGTTGAACTCTACTTCTCACGGCTTCTTACTAAAATTCCGAAATTTCGAAGTAAGTCACTATTAAGCACATGAAAATGATTGCGCAATATCGTGGATTGACTGGAACCAGACATTAACAATGTTAGATCAAGGTTCGGTGCTCTAAAACTTTAAGCGTTCGCTCAAGATCTTAGGTCAGCATTTAATACTAATTCAATGATCTAAAGCTAAAACCTTATCCCGGATGAATAGGTTTATATGTACAAGCTAACGAATTGCTACAAACTAGGAAAAGTGGCTATAATATGCTCCTTGACTTTCATAGATTCATCACTTAAATCATAATACAAAAAAGACTCTCTATATAGTATTAATCACATCAATCACAATTTCAATTGAGATGGTTTACTCTTTACTAACATAATTTTTCCTTTTTGACTGATACATGAGTATGGTTTGAGAAGTTTTCAGGAACACTCCAAATGTTTCACTCAAAAGTGTCCTCAGTTCATTAATTTTGTCATTTTGATAATCCCAAGGGATTGTACGTGGCCTACTATATCATGTGGTAGAGAAAAAAATTGCCTTTTGAAATAAACTCTTTTTTTATCTTTTTTTTAATTGAGCACCCAAATTTTGTTCCTTACAAAATGATCATATTATTCAATAGTGTCAATTATATACTACTGTCAATTATTTGTGATGTATAACGGTGGTTATTAATTTTTAATTTAAGCATCTATGTATGTAATTTTGAAATATAGATGACTTATTCAGTCTATTTATCAAGATAACCAAGGTATACTGTCAATCACCAAAATAAAATAAGTCTATTAACTGATTTAGCTCAACGGAATTACACGTGAAATATGATTTCGTGAAAACACTACAAAGCATCATGAAAAATTATTTTTAGCCCACTGTTTCAGCACAATTATATAAATAAATACTATAGAAAACCTGGAAGCACTGGACGGCTATCTAGCTTCAACTGACTCAAGATCTCAACCATTGAAATTAATATAACATCCACAAAAACACTTCTGGTATTAATCAACATATACTCACGAGTGATTGGCTTCAAAAGGTATTTTCTGGAGTTCTAGTGAGAAGCGGTGACCAGTGGAGTTCAACCAGTTCTGTTGTGAAATATTAACTCACTTAAGACAATAGTGGATGGTGGCACAGTTTCGTGGTTTGGTTGAAGTTAGACATTAATACCGTTGGACGCCGGCCAGCTCAGTGGTCTAAAGGTTAGGCGTTCGCGTGCGAGACTGATAGGTCCTGTGTTCGAATCTCGAGAGTCGGTATGGTGGATACGCACTGCTGAGGAGTTCTACAACAGGACGAAACGGCCATCTAGTGCTTCCAGCTTTTCCGTGGTGGTCTAGCCTCAACTGACTCATGATGTAAACAGTTGAAATTGAGAAAAGAGTTTAACCTTATTAGTTGAAATAATTGAATATTGAATTAATTCAACTGGTAGAATTTAATTCAACCTAGGTTTACTGTATGGCAATACATAGTCCTTTACTAAAGTCCAAAAGTGTGGTTTTTTATTTTTTTTTAAGCAAAGATAGATAGTGGCTATCAGTGGAATCCAGGACGTACGTTTCATCCTATTTGGGACTCGTCAACTGGATGTATCTGCATCTCAGAGTTGATGTTCACTTTGGGACTACAACCCAGTACCTTCCATTTCAAATGCTAGTGTTTTATCCACTTAGCTACTAGATCCACTATCCATCTTTGCTTAAAAAGCTTGTGACTTAAAGCCATATCGAGGCAATCCGCACAGGATGCCCATATATCCATAAGAGACTGATCAATTGCAGTCCTAAACATCAGTAGGAAGATTCAAGTAAACAATATCAAGTGAATTTATGGTTCATTATATTCAAAATAACTTCACGTTTATCTTTATTTATTTAATACAAAAAAATTAATTTATTTTATAAGTTGACTGATTTTCTAAATAAGTTAAACTATTCTATACTCACATAGTTTATTTAAGGACATTAGAATTTTAAATCAAAGTTCAATTGTATATTACTATATACTCAGTCTAAACTGATCACGAATAATGATTTTTCAACGTCTCCACCTTCGCTCCCCCCTCCCTCCCCATCACCTCAATTTCAACCAACAAAAAGGCCGAATATTCTATATATGAAAGACAAAATCAAATAATATCTATTCTTTATTGATTTCTTATATAGAAAAATTCGCATTTTTCTATTCAACCAAGAAATCAGGTTGAATAATTAACAGAGGAAAAAAAGTATATTGAATATTAACTAAAATTAATTAGACTTTTAATTAATGACAGTTATCTCAAATATTGAAAAAAAAATCTGATATGTTGCATAGTTTTAATAAAACGTAACATTTTATTGGACGGGGGAGGGCTAACCTTATCGAATATACCTTAATACAGGGTTATTATTATTATTATTATTATTATTACTATTCATTGGACTGTTTCATAAACAATACTCCTACAACATTTTATATTTATTATAGAACCAATCAAGTGAGCAATGTATGTTTAGATGACTAAATCGCCATAGAATAACTGAAATTTCTATCATCAGTCAATTTCTGATATCATACGATCATTACCACAGAAAGATCTATTTTATTTATAACTTCTTTCAAAGATTTTCAATACTATTTCTCAAAATTAATCGATAGAGAGGACATGAATATTATTCGTAGTAAAATCGATGATTTGTAATTCTGAATTAATTTGTAGATTACATCATAGTGTGATAGGCATATGAAATCATTGTTTTCAAACCTCATACACTATCAAAAAATGATCCTCTTCATTATATCCGATATTTAGTCCAAACTGAATATTTTTATAAACATTCAGTTTCATTCAACCCATGAATGAGATTAATCCCCATCAATTAACAGGATATTTATATAATAGTACTTAATATAGAATTATATGCTACATGAATACTGCATTCGATGGTAGGTTTATCGGATAAGATAAACCGTAAGTGCATCTTTTAATTAAATCTGATAATGATCTCTACTTCTGCATAAAAAAATCTTGTTTGCTGACCAGCAGAGATTCGTCCATTGAGATCACTCAGTCAAGGGGGTTCAATTCAAACGATGGAATATCAATAAGACCATATTTTTTCAGCACGTTTTAGTCTTGGTATACTTAAGCTATTTTATTTCAGTTAAAGGTAGCTGGAAACAGCTGTGTTTGTGATCTTTTGTCTATCAATGATGTGATCGAATAATCTAGTCCTTTTTATTTATAGTTTGTCAGTATGATATTTAACGGACTATATATGATGTTTAAAAAAGAATGGTTTGTTATCTGTTTCTTCTTTTCTATTGAGTGCAGTCGTATTGAATAAACAAGGTGCTTCAGTTGCTTTTCTCAATTTATAAGAGAAGCCATTTTAGATTATCTTGATGTTTGTAATATCAAGTTAAATGATTACTTATTATGAACTACATTACCATTGCAAAGTTTATGTATAAATCTAATAACGGAACTCGTCGTAGCATTGAACAGTAATGTTATTGATAATCACATGATATCAGTGCATATGTAGATACCTATTGCAGTGCATTCCGGATATAGTTTCATGAAATTTAAACAAAAATGGTTCTAAATAAACATTTTAAATCAATTATGTTCAATATAATGACAAAGCGATTCGATTTAACGAAAATACAATGTAGAAACCGCTAATTCATAAAACAAAGGAGATATCTTAATTAATGAGCACTGCTGAGGAGTCCCATACTAGGACGAAATGGCCGTCCAGTGCTTCCAGGTTTTCCATGGTGGTCTAGCTTCAACTGACTCATGATTTCTATCTGTGAAATTTCTAAAATCTCCACAAACCCCTTCTGATAAAATCTTAATTGCAAAATATGTCATTAACAATTAGTCATCTAATCGATCAATTGAATCGCTTACCTACACTGAACAGTATATATTCATTACGTCATCAATATGTGTACTCAGCAACTAATTTTTAATGTTTACTCTTCACTAAATATTTTTTTCTTTATATTTTGTATTCACTCATAAGTCATTTGCTGTTTAAATAATTGAATTTGTGCATTGTTTATTTAATAAACGGAATACACCCATTAAGATATTAAATAAGAAAGATTAGTTCAGCGAAGAGTTCTCTTTTCGGCGAATTCATTTTCAAAGCTGTACAGTCGCAAATAGATATATACTTATTTTTACAGGATGATAATAATACTGATAATAAACTTCTGTTAAGCATGTTGACAGTGAGGTTAAATAAACAAAGTTATTAAAAAAATTCTTTTAAAAGAAAGTTTAATAATTGTTTGATTGTTAATGGCTTAAGTATTCATCAAAAGATAAACAGGGAAATTATCATTGGAAAAGGATTACTCAGAATGATAAGATAAATGTTGAAATCGGGATTAAATGTAATGAGAATGATCGTGGAAACAAAATGAACCAGTTAGGGGTAGAAAATTTAGGGGAAAGATGGAGGATGAAGCACATGGCTGTAAAAGAAGAAGAGTATGAAGAAGGAGAAAAAGAAGAGAAAAAATAAAATAAAAACAAGAATAAAAATTAAAAATGAAAAATTATAAAACATCAGGACCATGGTAGAAGAAGAAGTTGTACCACAGAGAGATATTTAAGTCAGATGAACATCTTTGAATTTGCTAACGATATTTTTCATACATTTATTAATCCATTGTCTGGCTTCAGGAGGTATTTCCCGGAGTTCTAGTGAGAAGCGGTGACCAGTGGAGTTCAACCGCGTCTGTTGTGAGATAGTAACTTACTGAAGACAACGGTGTTTGTGTCGCTCAATTTTGTGTATTAGTTGAAGTTAAACATTAACACTGTTGGATGTCGGCCAGCTCAGTGTTATAAAGGTTAAATGTTCGCGCGCGAGACCGATAAATCCTGGTTTCGGATTTCGCGGGGTGGGATCATGGATGTATACAGGTGAGGATTTCCATCCAGTGCTCTCATGTTTTCCATGGTGGTCTAGCCTAAATTGACTCAGTACTCAACTTATTTGATAATACAAATAATTCCACCACTGAATTTATTTATTCAACAATTTTCACAACCTTAAACAGAAAATTTTCCATTCGTTCTTGAATAAATTCTATCACTTGGTAAATGATTTTAAAAATAGAATTATCATATGTCAGGGAAATAATGGAAACTAAGAAGTATTAGCGAGAGTTTAGTCCTAATATACAACTCTTTGGAAGTTCGTAAAAAAAAGACAGTGTTTAATGTCATAACTAGGTATCACAACCATCAAACTAGAATCAAGTGAAAGAAACTATTATTTTCATTTAAATGATTTTTATTATTCTCTATTTTGTACTTACATTCATGAATTAAAAGCAGGAGCTTTATCATAGTTTATAGATTTTTTAATTCCTCTTGTTTACAATTCATTTGTTGCCATGGCCTCATCAAACTTTATTTCCAACATTATAGCATGGTTTTTTATGAATTTTTTTATTAGCAAAGCATCTGAACGATGAAACCTTAACATAAAAAAGTGAATTAGTAAAAGTTAATCCTAGTTAAAAAACAAAGTTTATGAACTACGTAATATTTTGACATCTACGCATTTGTGTTTAATGTTAAAGGCGCCAAAATCATTATGTGCTCTTTAAGTTTCTTTTAATTTAGAGTCCTGACAAAATCCTAGTTCAGATATAATCGATAAAATGTGATACAAATTACTTATACTTTCATATTGGTGTATATTGCAAAATTCACCGACAATAATAATCTATATCTCCACACAGTTTCATTACGTAAAACGTTTCTTTATGTTCTAGAAATAAACATTTTATAATTAAGAGTAATACTCACAGACTACCACTGTTTGTTTACTATGATTTTTAAAAAAAAGCGTTTTGATGAGAATACTCGAGTTTCTCTGAACAGTTGAATTTAGATCTCATACACTGAAACAAATTTGTCCGTCACTAACTCAGTAATACATGTTACCCTCATTCTTGAAATATTTGACGTGTCTCTCCAAGTCGTTATGTACAATGAGTATAGCGAAAGCACTAAAACCCTCTAACCATGCATTACTTTAGAAAATCATCGTTTAAATTTTAGTTGCCAAGATGCATTTATATTCGAATACGGCATATATTTTCATAGATATATATCACTACATCTACAATTGTATCGATAAACAGTAAATATCTTCTTAGACCTAAGAGATATATAAATTTCAGTGTATGTTGAAAACAGTCAGGTAAAACTGAAAATTCTTTCATTGATTATGCTTATTTCACGGTCCTATAGTAGACGCATTCTGTGGTGGTTTAAAATTTGGTACTATAGCATTTAATCACAAGACTTGTAGACAATAAACCAAACACTTTCTGAACTAATCAACCACAGATCTCAATTTAACATCATATTTTGATTACTTGCCATTCATAGAACAAACCTAAATAGAAAGGTGATTAACTGTAGGTGTACATAAACTGACCATAAGTTGAATTACCAAATACATCCATAGTTGCACCAAAAACTGTTAAACAATACACAATTCACAAAAATGATCTATTCAACTAGAAAACAAAAAAAATTATTACACATGTATCTATTGCTTAATCAATTTTGTATTAAGATACATTTTTTTATCATAATGCACAAATTGTCTGTGTATATTCTTTTCTTCACTAGAACATTGTCATAAAAATGATATTAAATAATGTAAATGTACAACAAAAATAAAAAAAGAGAACACTATGCATTTCAAATCAGACAAATGTTATTGAAAAATCTCAGTCAAAAAGAAAAAGAACACACACACACTAGCGATCAATAAAAACTTATTAAAGTACATGAATGGTAACCATCATAAACTTTCTATTGAATTTCTTTAAAATAAGTTCTTTTTTTATTTAGTGAAAATTTCCATTTTGAAATTTGATGCATAAAGAAGGAATGAATCAAGCGAAGAAATTTCTTTACAATTAGGTTTTCATTATAGCTTTACACTCTTGCTACCTTGGCTGTCGATATAGAAGAGTTTTTAGTAGAATTTTGATAAACTATTTTCTTATTTCGAAAGCGCTGGTCGGCAAAGCAAGAACAGCATATTTACAACTGAAGAACATCTGGAACTCAAAGCAACTGTCAACCAACCAACATCAAGGTCAGGATTTTCAATACAAATGTCAAAACAGTTCTACTGTATGGGGTGGAAACCTGGAGAACTACGAAAGTCATCATCCAGAAGATACAAGTGTTTATTAACAGTTATCTGCGCAAAATACTTCGGGTCTGTTGGCCAGACACTATCAGCAACAACTTACTGTGAGAGAGAACAAAGCAGATCCCAGCGGAGGAAGAAATTAGGAAGAAGCGCTGGAAGTGGATAGGACACACATTGAGGAAATCACCCAACTGCGTCACAAGGCAAGCCCTCACATGGAATCCTGAAGGCCAAAAGAGAAGAGGAAGACTAAAGAACACATTACGCCGGGAAATGGAGATAGACATGAGAAAAATGAATAAGAATTGGATGGGATTAGAAAAGAAGGCCTAGGACAGAGTGGGTTGGAGAATGCTGGTCGTCGGCCTATGCTCCATTGAGAGTAACAGGCGTAAGTAAGTAAGTAATTTTCTTATTTCTCCCGCTTTTTGTATTTTACTTACACTCAACATTCGTCACTTGATTATTACATAGCTTTTATACTACTGACCATACACCAAATTATTTTGTTAGTTCCTTCTCTTTTTATGTATTATGCAACGTAATAACTGCTTGATTTTCGAGTCATTACCTTTATTATTTTAATCCTCTTTCTTCCAACTACTCAATGTTAGTTTATAGTCGATATGTAATTACACAATTATTACGTCACATATCTACTTAATGAGTATTATTTGATTATTGTAAATATTATCAAGCTCCCATTCATGGACGATAACTGTCTCATACTCGACAGTAATTAAACTCAACTGTTCACAGCTTTTCATTAGCACCCTAGGAGTTACATCTTGAAGCTAATCACTACTAGGAACATAATTCTTATTGGTATAGGGTATCGTCGGATTTTCCCATAATTTCATGAAACGGCCGTTCAGGTTTTCAATGATGCTCTAGCTGAGATCAGTTCTTGGTTTAAACTTCGGAAACTTTACAATCGCCACAAACTCTCTTTATTAAAATATAGAACACATGAGTCGGCCAGGTGGGTTGGACATGATGCAATCACAAGTTATTTTCAAAACACTGAATCTAACATCATTTCAATTAGATTGATGACCGGTAAAATGAAAAAACTATTCATATTAACAGTGGGTTTTTGTTCAAAGCTACCTCATTTTTAATGGGTTGGTCATCAGTTGAAATCCTGATTTAGCGAATTCAGTTTGCGTATGCTTGTTGTGTAACTACTGTAAACGAAGGATAAATACATAGCCCTTTACTTACATTTTTTTATTAATGTGTGTTTGAACAGGAGATCCATTAACACTGGGCACCTACGACCTCTCTAGTATTTGAATTCAAGAACTTCAGCATAGTTAACTTTCTCTAGTCATGAATTTTCACTAACATTTCTGGAACGTTTTTGAAGATATTCATATATAAGTGCACGTGATTGAAAATGTAGGATTTTTCTATGCATAACCTGTGCCACTGTGCTGTTCTAGGTTAAGCATGAATAAACCGACGACTGTATGTTGCATTTGGTACTAAATATTCAATTAATTACGGCTTTTTAAGAACTTACAGTATCAGTAATGTATTACTTTTCTATTGTCTTTGTTATAATTCAACAAACGTTTCTTACACATGCTAGGTATCACAATTCTTCATAAAAACTATGACATAATGAAATAATTTACTACTGTGAAAGCTCATTTACTTTGTATAATCACAAATAAACTAGGAAAAGGAAATATTTGCAGCAGTCCCGAAAATTTTCCGTGATTGTTACGACGGTATGGTGTCAAATGAAAATAAAGATAGCGAGACTTATTTCCTTTCATAAAATATACATCAATTATAGTAACAACATAAAGTATACTTCACTTGTTTATTGATGAGAACAACTTTGGCTTTTTTTGGTGTTAATATAGAAACATTTTAGTTTGTGTTTTTCCTGCTAAAAAAATTAACTGTATGGCATTATACTTCTTTTATTTATCTAATTATTGCTAACTGAAGAATGAATTGACGAAGTTTAACGTTTAAGTTAAAGCAAATTTTTCTCAATCTACAAAGTAGTTTGAGAAACGTCGAAAAATCTAGCACTTTGTAAACTACCAACACGTTTTTAACAATCACAGCAATTCTAATTTGGATTATTTTTACAAGTAAATATCAAAGAGCAAGTGAAAAATATATAAGATCAACTCTATTTTTAATGGACTATTAGTATAAAAGTAATGTGAGCAGAGAAACAAGAAGCCTTAACAAACTACAGAAGCTATTTTTGAGGGACTTTATTTCATTCAATTCAAAGCTTTGTAAAACTGTAACATTTGTTTTTGTCTTTATTCTACAAATCATAAGCTTTCGTTTGATATACGATTCACTGCAGTGGTCCTTTTTGTTCCCAAGCTATTGTAATTTAAACGTAATGTTTTGTACTCGACTTTCTACGCTGATCTCCGGTTTTTGACATAATTGTATTTTGATTGAGATCTTGAACCGATTGATGTTAGACCACCATTGGAAACCTGGAAGCACTGGACGGCCGTTTCGTCCTATTGTGAGACTCCTCAGCGATGCGCAACCACGATCCCGCTCGCGGGATTCGAACCCAGGGTCTTCGGTCTCGCGTGCGAACGCTTAACCTACTGGACCACTGGGCTGACTTCCAATGGTGTTAATGTCTAACCTCAACCAATCCACGAAATTACGCTACCATTTTCTATTGTACTGAGGTAGACACCTGTTTCTACCCGACACGGATTAGCTCCGCTAGTCACGGCTTCTCACCAGAACTCCCGGAATTTTCTCATGAAGCTAGTCACTAGTGAGCACATGGTAATTATCAGTATAGGGGTTGTGGAGATTGTTAAGTTTTTGATTGAGATCATGAACCGATTGATGTTGAACCACTTTTGAAAACCTGGATTGGTTGAGGTTACATATTAACACCATTGGATGTCGGCTCAGTGGTCCGGTAGGTTGAGCGTTCGCGCGCGAGACTGAAGGCCATGGGTTCGAATCCTGCGAGCGGGATCGTGGATGCGCATTGCTGAGAAGTCTCACAATAGGACGAAACGGCCATCCAGTGCTTCCAGGTTTTCAATGGCGGTCTAACACCAATCGGTTCATGATCTCAATCAAAAACTTAACAATCTCCACAACCCCTATAGTGATAATTGTATTTTCCTAATTGTTTGTACGTTGTGGTCTGGTTAGTCATCTATTTATTCATGTATCTTTTTACACTGACCTGAAATCGGGAACCAGATAGGAATCGAGAATAAATCGCATAGTGTTCCAGTTGACTTGTCTTCTCTCACTGGCGTGCTTGTCAGCCAATCAGGTGATGGAATAGTTTTAGTTTCTCTACCTCAAGCAGTCTCACTTCGAACTCACGCATAGTAGCCTCAAGATTAAGCCAGTCAGCCTATCGCGTCAAGGTCTTAATCTAGATTAGACATAACAAAAAGGTTATTGATTTCCTTGTTGTAAATCGTGGACTGACTTGATTTAAATAATCATTGGAAAGACTGCAGCAGTGTATATCCATTTCTTTCTAATATAGAACTGCTAAACAATGCTCCTTCACACACTGAACAGTGATCAAATCCAGTACCTTCATAACTTATTCTTCAGGTCACTGTGTTAACATTTCGGTTTACATTTCCAAATTCAGTCGATTTGCATTAACATTTCAATCGAAATTAATATGGAAGAAATTGAATAAACCTATTATTCTATCATTTGTAATACTAAGTCATACTCACTAGTTTCGTAAATATTAACATATTTAAATGTGAGAATAAAATTATTTAAGTACATTCAATCATAGGGAATGAAATATAAAAATAGGAAAGCGTTGCAATCAACGGATAGTATACAACTATGCTTTTTACTAAATCATATTTCGATAATGCAATGAAAAGATGAAGGTTATCAGAATTATTTGATAGCATATTTGCGCAATACATTTCGAACAATCTGATCACACCAGGGTAGGTTAAGAGTAAGGACAAACTGTTTTTGAACGCATCAAAGCGATTTCAGTTTCCGTATAGCCAAGGCTTCAATAAACTTTAGTATACGTCCTTGAAGGTCTTTTATACTACTACAAATGCTGACTTGATATCAACCAAATGTTTCTCAATGGAGGAAGATGTCTGCCTATCCTGTGATCTTATTTGATCAAACTGAAACTCTGTTCAAAAACAATTTGTCCTTATCCTTAACCTATCCTGGTAAACTGATTTATTATCCAGGATGGTTACCACACTGTTTTTGTGTACTTTATTTCCTTTCTTTGTTACAGTTTACCTTTAACCTGCCTAGTCGGCCATTTAGTTTTCATATAAAAGTGTCTTAACAAATATATGTGTGATCAAATTGTTCGAAATGTATTGCGCAAATATATTACGGAATCTTGACAACTTCACCTTACTAAATTGTATTTAAGTTTGAACGAAAGTGACTAAAGGTTTTGTATACATTTAAGTGATAAGGTGAACAGTATTGCCTTGTTAACGATTCTCATTACACTTTAACTAGTCTCATTTATGAAAATCATAAGAGGAATTGTGAAAGAAATTGATAGAAAACAGAACACATAACTGTAGTGGTTCATTTTCGCCTTGCCACCTATCAATCCACCATATCCATTTATTGAATGATATTGCAAAATTGTATATGGATACATATGACAGATGTTAAACACAAAAGAAAACCATTCAAAATTCTATCCTTTACAAAATTAGTATCAATTCAAGTTATACCATTATCACCTTGATTTCTTCCAATTCTTTACATGAATATGTTCATTTAGAATAAAAACACGTCTGAACTTGACAAAATATATTTCACTCAGTTAAGTGGTTTTATTGATGTAATTTTCTGTGAATTATTAAATACCTTTTCATAAGTAAATAATCGTTTACTTAATTTATCATCAAAGACAATAAACAGTGTTTGTTTTTTTAATTATTCATTTAGACTCATGTGATTTGAATTGTTTTACATCAAGAATTGATGTCATCATAAAAACATAGAAAATCAATGAGCTTTGAGTAGCTGCTTCTTTTTACTATGCATCCTGTTGTGTATTTTAAGCCCGGCTATTTATCACGTGATTTATTCGCCAATCGAAATACTAATTATTCAATCTTAGTACTGTGACGTTCGACCTGTATGAGCAGTCTAGCGTCCTAATTGATCCTTTGTCCACCTAGTCTGTCCAGTTGAGTCTAGAACACCAATAACAGCTTCCCCCATGAGAATCATTCATTTCAAACATACTTGGTTTATATACTAGCCAAACAGACTGCAGCATACCATAAAATAGGAAATAACATTTATACAAGATCAAGCCAAAATGTGGCTGTGAACGTAGGAGACTGTAATCAACAAACTAAACATAACTTAAGAACAGCAATAATTCATAATTCATAAGTCTAAATGAAACTTATAATAAGAGGAATATAAATATACACAATCTAATTACTAAATCATTATACAATAAGAATATATATATCATATTAGTCCATTAATAGTTCTCAGGAGTTACCCGTAATTTAATCTTCACTAGGATATAACACATCCAAGATACCACTTTTCCATAAAGCTTAGTGTTCTTGGATTTTAGTCTATAATTGTCCAAGGCAGGATAAAGCAACATTCCGGTTCTTCCTGGTTTCAACAGTCACCCAGTTGATGCCAATTCATTATGAAAAAGGATATGCACAAAAGCTATAAAAAACGGCACATAAAATGAAAAACAGATATTCATGATTGAGAAATGCTATCTCTGGTTAACACATTTCTTTGAAATCTATTATACTGGGCTCTGAATCGGTTACTGAGGGTCAAATATCAAGATGATGAATATATGTCGGACAGCTCTATGATACCTAATTAGTATCATCATGTTGTAATCAACAGTAATCATATTTCAGATCTGATATACTAGTTTTAGAACATACTCAGGGGGCCATGTGCCGATGCATAGTAGACCATAAATTTATTTACAGAAAACACTTATGCATGATATCAAAACGAAATTAAACTGATCATACAATAATAAACTACCTTCGAGATTAGTCATTGTAAATGTTAGATCTCAGATACATCACGATCAGAATGGATTAAGGGATGAAGTATTATATTAAATCTATCATTCTAATTACATTCATTCACTAACTTTCACAGTAAGTACTGTAATTTGTTCAAATGTTAACAGCTGTTAAGTCGTTTCACAATTACAGTCAGAAATATTTAAAGAAGTGTATCTTACACGTAAGACGTAGCCCAATTCCGGAGTAATGCCGAATGTATAGTCAACAAAATTCAGACAAAACAGATAATTTAATTGATAAACATATCGCGTAAACCAATAAGCTTTATACTATTCCAAGAGGTAGTGTCTACGAGTTCTAAATGATATATATATATATATATCATTTTCAAAATTATGTCATTATTGACTGTCCGGAATTTTGAATATATTAAGTTTATAAAACAAAACCATTCATCAGCTCAAGTATTACTATCAGATAGTTTATAATCATCAATTAGTGAAGGTAATATGTTGCTTTTATGTATGATGTAACAAGTAACATAACATATGAAAATATTTTAAACAAGTAGTTTTTGTATCAGTCATAGTCTATTTTCAATGAAACTATTACATTTTATGACCAAAAAAATACAAGTTGACATTCATTTGTTTTTACTTAGTCAGTTTATTTTACAAGTAACATTTAGTAATGGTGAAAGATGATTAGAATTTATAGTAATAATAATGAAATCTAACCTTGATTATTTTGAATTAAAAATCCCTATTTAGCATAGTTTTCTAGATTTACGACAAAACAAAAAACAACAGAACTCCATATAAAAGTTAAAAATTTTGTTACCATGGTAATATTGAAATTTTTCACATTTATTTTTATAAATATCGTCACGAACTGTTCTTCAAATTTATATATAACAGTTTAATTCAAACAACAATAAAAATTTGAATGTTTATTAAGAAAACGTCTTTCAGTCAATATCAGATCGTTGAATAGTTTTAAATAAAAATTGAAATGTCATAATGTTTTGTTTTTTTTTTAGAAAATTGTTTTTTAGTTTTACTTCTTTCTCATATCCTTGAAAGAAACATTAAACAAAACATGACATCATAACAAACGTCATAGGTTTCAATTAGTCGAGTCTCTACTAATGTACAATGTAAATAGTGATTTATGGTCGTTTCAAAATTGTCTTATTCAAAGGGGGATTCTTTTGTAATCAAGTAAATTGTCATTTGAACACAGTTATTTGCATTACGTAATATTCACTAACTTTTATTCCAGTTCAGCAATTATAAGTGTTATACACTTAATTACTTACACCTGTTACTCATCGCGGAGGAACAAAGGCCGCCCACCAGCACACTTCATCAAACAATGTCCTGCGTATTTCTGTCCACTTCTTTTCAGTTGCTATTCATTCTTTTCACATCTGCTTCCATTTCCCGGCGTAATGTGTTCCTCGGTCTTCCTCATCTCTGTTTTCCTTCAGGATCCCAGGTTAGCACTTGTTTCGTGATACAATCTGAAGATTCCCGTAATGTATGTCCTGTCTACTTCCAACGTCTTTTCCTAATTCCCCCTTCAGTTAGAAGTTGATCTGTTCTCTTCCACAGAAGGTTATTGTTGATGGTATCTGGTCAACAGATATTGATTACCTAGCGTAGATAAGTGTTCATAAATACCTGTATATTCTTGATGATGGTTGTGATGGTTCTCCAAGTTCTACCTCCATGTAGTAGGGTTTGCTTAACCTTTGATATTAGTTGACAGTTGTTTTGAGTTCCATATGATTCTCATTTTTAGGAGTACGACCCGTGCTTTGCCGATCCTCGCCTATACCTTGAAATCAAACCTTCCTATTTGATCGATGATAGTCCTCAAGTTAGTAAAAGATTCCACATCTTCCAGAGATTCACGATCAAGTGTGACTGGGTTGGTGTTCTGTGTACTGTATTTGAGGATCTTGCTTTACCCTTTGTGTACGTTGTGTTTATTATAACTTGTGAACCGGTGTGGCCTGTTAATGTATAACGCAACGAGAGCAGTGAATCTTCGACCGGACCTATGACGCATAAAACACGTACGAGCAGTCTAGAGTCCTGCTTCCTGCCTAGCCCAGTCAGTTGAGTTCAGGACACAAATCTCAGCCTCTGCAATATCAATCATTTATTTCAAACATACTCGGTTTATATACCAACCAGACAGACCATAGCGTACCGTAAAATAGAAAATAACAATATTTGCCCAAAAGTGGCTGTGAATGAGGGAGATAGTAATTAATAGACAGGCCATAACTCAAGAATGGTAAATCGTATAATAATAGTTTATAGATCAAAATAAAGTTCATAATAAGAGGGACATGAATATGAATAGTTTAGTTACATAACAATTATTCGATAAAAATATTCGCATAGTATTGGTCCCTAAATTGATCCCGAAAGTTACCATTCATTATTCTTATCGGGATATAACAGTATCGATAAACATACACAGGTCAATTATCTTGGTGATACCTTTTCCTTTGATCTCTCTTGGTCTTCTCATGTTTTACTGTTATCAAAGGAAAATTTCCGTCTGACTAACTACATAAAGAGACTGCACGCTTTTAGCGTTACTCGACATTTACTCCTACAGTTTGTTAATTGCATATCACTTATTATTCTTTATTGTTATTCATTATCCCAGGCTTTTGTGAAAACCTTTGTTGTATTACGGAGAGTGCTGAAGGCAGTTAGCAATGTGTGTGTTCAATTTTTTGAGGTCATTATTGATATGATTGTGGATAAACATCTAAAGCTTAGCAAACTCCTGGCAGGTGATTTCTCATCAGATACTAACAATCCCCTTCATTCATATCTTTCTCTTTGTATATCTTCTGGTAGAACGAGACGTAAATACATTAAAATCCATGCACTCAAGCAAAGGTACAAAAGTTCTATAATACCTTACCTAGTAAATATACTCTGTGAATTACAGGTAGTTCAAGTTAATCTAGTCAATAACCTGAATTCTTAAACATGTCTCTGATTTGAAAAGTAACTCCGCCTGGAGTCCCTCTGGAGGATTCTGCCGGCCCCAAGCCCGGATAAAGGAGGAGGGTTAGGCATGGGGTTAGCGACCCCATCCCGTAGAAAACTAACTCGCTAAAAAAGCGCTAACCAGAAAAAGTTATTCAAACCAATTAAACTCTGCCCTGGGAGTCAGAAGGTCTTCATTTAGAAGAGTTATGAAGCCCCATGGTAAAAGCCGAGTTACTACGGAAGCCACGAGACCGATGCCCCTTCTAACAACCAGAGCAACCATTTATTTAGGTACATGGAACGCTCGTACAATGTGGGACACCGGGAGAGCCTTCCAAAATGCTGCAGAAATGAGGAGATACAACCTAGAGGTGCTTGGCATCAGTGAAACACTTTGGACGCAAGTCGTAAAACAAAGATTAGCTTCACGGGAGCTTCTGTTATACTCCGGCCATGAAGAATAAAATGCCCCACATACACAAGGAGTCGCATTGATGCCGTCCAAACAAGCACAAAATGCGCTTATAGGATGGGAATCTCATGGATCAAGAATCATCAAAGCCTCCTTCAACACAAAGAAATAGGGCATTTCAATGAACGTCATCCAGTGCTATGCACCTACCAACGACTACAATGAAGACGCTAAAGATCAATTCTACGATAGGCTGCAGTCAATCGTCAAGAAGTGCCAACAAAAGACCTGACCATTCTGATGGGAGACTTCAATACCAAGGTTGGAACGGACAACACTGGATGTGAAGATATCATGGGACGACACGGACTGGGAAAAAGGAACGAAAATGGTGAGAGATTTGCAAACCTATATGCTTTTAATAAACTAATTATAGGTGGCACTATATTTCCACATAAGCGCATTCACAAAACACATGGACTTCACCGGATCACACCACGCAAAACCAAATCGGCCATATCTGCATCAACAATAGGTTCAGGAGGACAATGGAGGATGTGAGAACTAAGAGAGGAGCTGATATAGCATCAGATCATCACTTGCTGGTCGCCAAGATGAAATTGAAACTCAAGAAGCACCGGACAATGGGGCGGACAATATCACAAAAGTTCAATACGGCCTTTATTCAGGATACTAACATACTCAACGAATTCAAGATAGTCCTCAGTAATAGGTTCCAGGCCTTTCATGATCTACTCAATGGAGAAGGAATTACTATGGAGAGCAACTGAAAAGGGATAAAAGATGCAATCACTTCAACATGTCATGAGGTTCTGGGCCACAAGAAGCACCATCACAAGGAATGGATCACTGTTGATACACTGGATAGGATTCAAGAAAGGAGGAACAAGAAGGCAGCAATCAATAACAGCCGAACAAGAGCAGAGAAAACCAAGGCACAAGCTGAATACACAGAAGTAAACAAGCAGGTGAAAAGGAGCATCAGAACTGACAAACGTAAATATGTGGAGGATATAGCAATGACGGCGGAAAAAGCTGCAAGAGAAGGAAACATGAGACAACTGTATGACACGACAATGAAACTCTCTGAAAATCACCAGTGTAAAGCAAGGACGGCAAGGTAATCACCAATATTGAAGAACAACAAAACAGGTGGGTAGAACACTTCAAAGAACTCTTGAATCGACCAGCCCCACTGAACCCACCCAATATCGAAGCTGCACCCACGGACCTCCCAATCAATGTTGGTCCACCAACAATTGAAGAAATCAGCATGGCCATCAGACAAATCAAGAGTGGCAAAGCAGCAGGATCAGACAACATTCCAACAGAGGCACTGAAAGCAGACGTAGCGGTAACTGCAAGGATACTCCACATTCTCTTCAGCAAGATTTGGGATGAAGAACAAGTATTAAGAGACTGGAAAGAAGGACTTCTGGTCAAAATACCTTAGACAGGCGATCTCAGAAACTGTGATAACTACAGGGGCATCACTCTTCTCTCAATACCGGGAAAAGTCTTCAATAGGGTATTGTTAAACAGAATGAAGGATTCCGTAGACGCCCAACTTCGAGACCAACAGGCAGGATTCCGTAAGGATCGATCGTGTACAGACCAAATCGCAACACTACGGATCATTGTGGAACAATCGATTGGATGGAATTCATCACTCTACATCAACTTCATTGACTACGAGAAAGCATTTGATAGCGTGGACAGGACAACACTACGGAAGCTTCTTCGACACTACGGCATACCTGAGAAGATAGTCAATATCATACGGAATTCCTATGATGGATTAAAATGCAAAACTGTGCATGGAAGACAGTTGATAAACTCGTTCGAGGTAAAGACCGGTGTCAGGTAAGGTTGCTTACTCTCACCCTTTCTCTTTCTCCTGGTGACCGACTGGATCATGAAGACGTCAACATCTGAAGGGAAACGCGGGATACAGTGGACATCTAGGATGCAGTTGGACTATCTAGACTTCACAGATGATCTGGCCCTCCTATCGCAATCGCAACAACAAATGCAGGAGAAAACGACCAGTGTAGCAGCAGCCTCAGCAGCAGTAGGTCTCAATATACACAAAGGGAAAAGCAGGATTCTCTGATACAACACAGTATGCACCAATCCAATCATAATTGACGGAGAAGATTTGGAAGATGTAAAAACCTTTACATATTTGGGCAGCATCATTGATGAACAGGGTGGATCTGATGCAGATGTGAAGGCGCGGATCGGCAAAGCAAGAGCAGCATATCTACAAGTGGGGAACATCTGGAACTCAAAGCAACTGTCAACCAACCAACATCAAGGTCAGGATTTTCAATACAAATGTCAAAACAGTTCTACTGTATGGGGTGGAAACCTGGAGAACTACGAAAGTCATCATCCAGAAGATACAAGTGTTTATTAACAGTTATCTGCGCAAAATACTTCGGGTCTGTTGGCCAGACACTATCAGCAACAACTTACTGTGAGAGAGAACAAAGCAGATCCCAGCGGAGGAAGAAATTAGGAAGAAGCGCTGGAAGTGGATAGGACACACATTGAGGAAATCACCCAACTGCGTCACAAGGCAAGCCCTCACATGGAATCCTGAAGGCCAAAAGAGAAGAGGAAGACTAAAGAACACATTACGCCGGGAAATGGAGATAGACATGAGAAAAATGAATAAGAATTGGATGGGATTAGAAAAGAAGGCCTAGGACAGAGTGGGTTGGAGAATGCTGGTCGTCGGCCTATGCTCCATTGAGAGTAACAGGCGTAAGTAAGTTAGTAATTTATTAGCGCACTTGAAAGAAACTTTCCAATCCTTCTTTCAACAAGTGCCATTCAATTGTTTCCCTTAATGAATTTGAATACAACCAGAACAAACACTGATACAGTATAATATAAATTCATTGGATTTCGCCGTTTCTCATCAACTGCTTGCAACCATATGTGTATTGAACGTTAATATTGAGGTAAGATATGATATGAAACAAGTAATTAAATTAAGGCAAAGAACTAGAATGACAGATGTTATATATATAACATGAGGGTGTGGGTAAAGTATTAATTAAATGAGGTCCGGAGATAGATAAGATAGATAATTTTAGAGGTTATGAAGGGTTTACATAAGATTACTGGAATTAAAAATTGATAAGACGGGTTACGTAATAATCGAACAGGATTTGAAGAGTTTACAAAAGTTAAGAGGACTTAGTGAATGAAAACGTTTGTGTGAAGGGATAGTGTACATAAAATAAGAATTAGTTAAGGAAAGTTCGCTTGACAGAATGAACACTAATAAAATATTGATACTGACAAAAATAATTCACCAAGGTAGTGGTAAGTTTATTACTGTCTCTTTCAAGATACATAAATCAGGTTTGAGTGTTTTTATTGATCTTGCTTTGGCAAACAGAAGAAAGGATGCGTTATTAATCTGTTGATGAGATATCATGAAATATAATGAATTCACATTATTCTGTATCAGTATTCGTTCTGTCTTTATTCAAATTCAACAAATATAACCGAAGCAAAAGTTTAAATGATCAATATGTATTAGAATCTTATAGAAATTCATAGACATTTCATTCGAGCCTAGGTTTGCATATCATTACTGAATTTGTTTCATAATTAACAGATACAGCTATGACACTCAAACTGATTGATTTTGAATTCAGGCATCAGTATGATTATCAAGGCTGAGTTGTATGATATGGATTTTATGATAATTAATTAGACAACATCTCAGTGAATTTAACTGGTATGTACTTGTTACTAACTGATATGTAACACAATTTGATCTTAAAACTATGTGATTAGAATGTAGAAACGTAAAAGTGTTGACTAGCGAGCCGACAAAGTGATGTGTGGGCGAGGATGACAATGATTGGTTATTCGCTTTGTCAGACTAGTAGATACTTTAACAGGCGTTAGATGAGTTGTATATTCTCTTATCCGTATTATTATTATTATTATTATTGATTGTGTCGGATTGATGTCGGTTTTTTGGTGTAACAATATATTTACGTTCTAGTCAGGCTAATCTCGTGTCCTTGATCTGAGTTATATTAAAGTCCTGTAAAATAGACACTGCTAGGGAATCTAATGTAGATATTCGTCTAAGGTAAATTAATGTCTCATTCATATAGACGAGGAAACTCCGAGCATTATAACAGAAAGAAATTTAATTAAATATTTGAGTGAATACAAACTGTTGCTTCTATTTAATTACCTGTTTCCTGAAGAAAGAAAGAAAACATTTTCTCGCTAAGAAACACACATGCCAAATGAACTGAAAGGACAAATTATTTCTGGTTTAAATTGAGTGCAGTTTAAACAATCAAATGTTAAACTTATCATAAATCACAGTTGCATTTTCTTTGTGTGTGTGTGTATTTAAAAATGCATCAATTAGATTGAACATCGTCTTTTATTTTTATGGTCTGAATGAATTTCGGTCTACTTAAAATGATCAATTAATTGAAGCGTTTAAAACAAAACAAAATTGAAAGTTAATACACATTTAAAACAGCAACAACAACAAGAAAAACGAAAATGTTGGTTTCTGCTTTTGATTAAATTAAATTTAGAAATAAACTAAATAATAGTAAACTCAGAACTCAATTATAAATACAGATTAAAATGTAGAATGTATTTTTTTTCCTTTTTTTCTTTTCTTTTTCTTTCTTTCTTTTTGTACATTACTCTTATTGAAATATACAATTAATTTAATGAATTATCTACTTATTAAACATACGTGTACATTGTTTTAGATAAGACTATGGAATGTGAAATCTCATTAATAATCTTCATATATATGAGGTGTTCAATGTGAAAATAAATTAATTATTATTCGGATATGAATTAGGACAAAAATAGACAAGATTTGAACCAAATCTAAAATGATCTTGATCAACAATAACACATGTATTCGGAGACGGTGATGATAATGATGATGTTGATTGTGGTAATAAGGTATCTGCTGTATGATAAACATGTTTAAGAACATTTTCATTTGCATCAACTGATTGTAAAACTGTATCTAATGTTGTAAATTCTTGTAATGAATTATCCGTAATTAATGTAGATATATTAGATATTTGTGAATTTGTTACCGAATCACAATATGCCATATTTGTACAAAATGCATAAGATTGTACAGTTTCTTTTGGTTTTTGTGATTTACTTACAATATAGTTTGATTTACTTGGAGCTTCTATTGAGTTCAGTACCGAAGCACCACTCGACGGCTGCATCTGTTATAAGAAAATGAAAAAGGACACGAAATGTGAATATATATATATATATATATATATATATATATATATATATATATACTAACAATAGTAGGCGGATGTTAACAGTTTTATGAAAGGGTGGAGTTGATGAGAAACATGGTGTGTCTTTAATCCTTACTTTTCGAACAGTTTGGTCACATGTAAATATATCAAAGCATTTATAAATGAAAACTAACAAAGGTCATTTAAATAGGGGTTTCATTAAACATGACAACAGGAAATAAACTAAGGGAAAAATGAATGCGATATGAAAAAGATAACAGAACATTACAATACCCCGGTTCTGGAACTTCACTGTTTATCAAGGCAGATTCAAAGTTAAGAGAAATATTCTTCTGTACATATAAAGTTTCGAGATTTTTCAAAACCAAAGTTTATATAATTCAACCTTGACAGTTTCTGTGCGAATCTTGAAATCCATATCCAGGTCAATCCTAAAGCCTGTTTCTATTGTGTTTTGTTATTGAAGGGCATAGTTTTCTACTTCCTGAATTATCGAACCCCCTGATACTAATTGATTGGCACATTTGGGCACATGTTATATCACTGAAGATTGAACCGCCTGATTACTCTCAGCATATATGCACCCACAGATATTCAAAACGGGTAATGCATTGGTATGTGATATATCCGTTCATCATATGTAAAGACCTATGTGGAATCATGGGCTTATTTGTCTCACAGGCAATTAATTCAGAAACATAATATATTTCCTTCATGAATGTTTTCAATCCCTGCTTTAAAATTATAGTGTTTGATTTTCTTTCATATGATAGACTGATGCATATCATTTTCTCGAAACAAATATAATAAGAGATCCTAATGTTGACCAACTTTTACACAGATCTTAAACTTTAACGAATATTCGAAGCAACGGTTTCATGTCACGTGCTTTAGTATCTTCAATGCATATTTATTGAATTGTGTTGAAGAAGCACTTAACCATACGCGTTTTATATTGCAGCGAACAGGAACTGAAGAATTCCAGACAATGGTCAGTTCATGTGTGTTCCTTATTGTTAGGATAGTCGGAAAAATATACCAATAATTGTCGTGTTAAGTCTATGGTGGCCTTGGGCCTTAAATGTACATTTCCTATTGGTCGATGTTTATTTCACTTGTTAAATATTGTGTAAATGTTGTTCTCTATTTTATGGTACGATGTCGTTTGTTTGGTTAGTATATAAATAGAGTATGTCTGAAATACAATGATTCATAACTCAGAGGCTGTGACTTGCGTTCTTGACTCAACTGGCTAGGACAGACAACGAAGCAGGGCCAATCGGAGCACTAGGTCGTCCACTACGTGTTTACGTGTCACTGTCACAGAATCGATCAAAAACCTGCAGTCACACCCGTTACAACACTTATAAACTGTTCGTTTTGTGACCCAATACATCCTTCGACTCAAATTATGTCTAAAAAGAGTATTCGCTTTACATTTCCAACATACAAGTTATTGGTTTGTCATTCAGTACGTTAATAAGCTTATTTGATGACCGAACAACAACAACATTTCATAACAATCTTATTAACTCTAAATAAATGGTCGATCATCTGCGAATGTGAACCGAACTTGTCAGTATGTAATAAAAATAAGTTTTTCAGTTGCATTGGACGAATAGGAAAAAATACGGAAACTACTGGACGATTAATCGAAATAAACATCAATAGTTTTGGTTAGACATCAATCACTTTTCCACCAGATGAGTTATTATTCGTTTCCTTAATATTAATATTATCACCAAGATTAATTATTTCAAACTTATCCTTTCATGAAAACTAAATTTAAATAAATTCCAAAAGTTGAACATGAATTTCAACATAAATCAGTTAATGTGTACTGACAAGAAAAAGAAATAAAAGATCGCAAACAATCATAAACATGAGGTGTATAATTTAGGTAAAATTGTTTCTTTTCTATTACTAAAATAATTAGTTACTTTCCTATTTTAAGACAATCAACATAAATTTTCACTGAAATTTTATTTGTACTAAGGATCAATTAGGCAATAAATATTTTATGCATAGATGAATTACTTTTACGAAATGGATGTTTTATTGACTAAATATAAACTCGCGAGTGAGCGCTTAACCACTAGACCACTGAGCTTACCGGCATCCAACTGTATTAATGTCTAAATTAGTGGTCTAGCTTCAATCGACTCATGATCTCAACTATTGAAATTACTATAATATTCACAAAAAACTCCTTCTGATATTATTCAACATATGCTCAATAGTGACTGGCATCAAAAGGTATTTCCTGGAGTTCTAGTGAGAAGCAGTGACAAGTAGAGTTCAACCGGGTCTGTTATGAGATAGTAACTCATTGAAAACTATGGTGGATGTGTCGCTCAATTTCGTGGATTAGTTAAACATAGACATTAACACTGTTGGATGCTGGCCAAATCAGTGGTCTAGTGGTTAAGCGCTCGTGCGCGAGACTGATAGGTCCTGGGTTTGAATCTCGCGAGTCGGGATGATGGATGCGCACTGCTGAGGAGTCCCACAATAGGAGGAAACGGCCATCTAGTGCTTGCAGGTTTTCTATGGTGATCTAGCTTCTATTGACTCATGATCTCAACTATTAAAATTACTAAAATATCCACAAGAACCCCTTCTGATATCAAATGCAAACTGTTGAGCATAATTAGTAACTACCCATGTTAGTAATTTTCGTTAAATTAACAACGTTTTTTTCTTAACTAAAAATACCCACTTCAAGCAAACACATTCTTTAAAGGCATCGAACAAATTGTATGTTGTCTCATGTAAAGTTCACTCCACTGAAAGTGTAAGGTGATTGAAATTGTATCGCATGTTTTAAAAAATTCCATACATTAGTTAATAACACTTGTTACATAAAGGTTATGAGTAGAATGATCATCTTTTGCTTATTAAGTAGATAAACGATTTGATGAATGAATATGGTCTATAATTGAAATATAAAGTATTTTTAGATATTTGATTTGTTTATAATTCAAAAAATATTACCAAGGACACAACTATATAAACATGTAGTGTGTATACATCAATCCACTAGTGAAACACTAATAATATCTTCTTCAGTAGCAATAAACCACAAATTTGGCAAAATATGTAGATGATACTTTTGTCATTATTAAAAAAGATTTTCCTACGAACTTTTTCTAAATGGATCAATATACTAAGATGGTGGTTGGAAGTAGTCAACAGGAAACCTTGGACCTAGGTTTCGTGCTATTTGGCACTCGTCAGCAAGGTGTACCTATAATCTTAAGGAAACTGATGCTCCCTGACGGATTTGATCCCGTTTACCCGACTTCACAGTCAGAGATGTTACCACTGAACTATCCGGGCTGCGACCGACCTCCTGTTGGACTAAGATGCCTTTAGAATTGAGTGACCACTGGGTGTTGATCAATGTTATGTATTTCAGGTCCGTTTTAGTGCAGATCGAATCCCATCGACCAAGTTGCAATGTGGCCACCAGCCTAGTTGACTTGACATGGCATGCACTATGTTGAGATAAAATGGTGGTTGGAGGTAGTCAACAGGATCAATACACCCGCATCCCATAATAAATTTACTTAGGAGAATAAAAATGAACAATTTTGGGTTGCTTATTTAAAAGAAATTTAACTGGTTCTTTAAATCTATCTATCTACCGAGAACCAATACACTCGAATCGTTATGTCGACTTCGATTCAGTACATCCGATCAGTGCTAAAGTCTCCCTGACCCTAAATTATTATTATTATTTTTACATTTGATGGGGATAAACGAAAAGAACAGAAGTATATAACTAACAGCTTACAATTTAATAATTTTTCCATGAATATTATTAGAGATGTAATAAAACAAGGGAATTTACTGTTAAGTAATAGTTTGATTGAAATCCGTGGTTTGGTACCGTTGTTTTACCATGGTACATCAAAAGAACACCAAATGGTCATGAAAGAACACAGCATGAAAACAGACTACAAAACAACTGACACCCATCGCAATGCTTTAATTTATATAATCAATAATATCCTCTATACTTCAACACAGAACTGGGTCTACGAATTAGGATGCCTTCTATATTAGAAAGTCATCTGGTGACATCTTGACTCGGGCCAAAGAACATCTTAAGTACACACAAAAACTACATGATGATCTTGTAGAATATGAAAGACTCTACATTAGATCGGTAATCGAATGTGTTTGAATACAAAATAGCAGAATCTCTTAGTAAAATCTGAGAACCATACAGCAAATAATTCATTTGCAAAATATCAATCAATCGTCTCAGACTTCATTGTTCTTTCATGTCCACACCAATCATTCTTTGTTCTTGTTCCCTTTTCTTTGATCTTCTTAACATTTTACCTCCAAGCATTTCACTTTCGACTGGCGATATATACTACATATATTTATCGACATCAGTAGCACAAAACACAGCAGTGCATGCCATCTTCAATAATCATTAAGTTTATACTAAAATTATCAAAATAATCCAAAAATGCTTTTCCAACTGCAAAAGAAAGCCCTCAATAGAAAGGAAGACCTTACCAAACATCCGGCTTGGACTATCTGTCCGAGCTACAATGTCTGATTTTATTCACATCTCACATTATTATCATACATACAAATGTCACATTTCTCATCCATTAACACACGTGGATACAAATATTTTTGTCTTGTTTCTTTGTATTATCTAAACTTGGGTTAATTTGTTTGTTTATTCTCCAAAGAAGTGGCTTACACTAATTCACAAAACGTCAGAAAATTTAGTTTTTCTGCTTATTGCGATATTACAAATGCATTCTTTCTACTAGAAACAGCTATTTAGTTAGTATTATAGTAGTTTCATGATTAAAAAGACCATCATATTTTACGGTATCTATTAATCATATAACTTCTAATGATTAATTTTCATTAATAACGTCACTTGAAAGCTACTTCCCTAACAGACATCAACCGGTTCTGATTGCAAATCGAAATCATGTTGTATCACACCAAATACCAAAATGTAAACCACAAATTTATTCAGTCAAGGGTAAATGATTACAACTTGTTCATGCTATGTAAAATATCAAAATATTTGTCTGGTCTTTTATGAAAATAAGCTGATAGCGTTAAGTGAACAGTTTTTCATAATTTCATTCTTTTGAGAAGGCTGATATGAAGAACCGTTGGCGCAGGTACTAGTTTTAGCTTTAGATGAAGATATGTTACAAGAGCTATGTTGTTTAGTTTTGATTTTTTCATTGTCTCCCGAACTCACTTTAGCATAAACTTCAAAAACATGTTAATTTTAGGAATTTTTCTGCAAGTTGTGAAGAACTTTTTCTGTCAACATTATATGATTGTTTGATGTCAAAGTTTGGAATGTCACTATCTCTAAACTTATTTCGACTATTAACCTAAATGACCTGATTTTTGACTGTATAATGCTTGTGATTCTCCTAACTGATTTCTTACTGACCTGTACGTCCAGATTATAAAAATCTTCTAGCTATATTTTTTTCACCACTGCCCAGGATTTCGATGTTTGCTTCAATGAACTTATTTACACGATTATCAAGATACAATGATATAATCGAATAAACGCAGCTTAATAGTTATATGGTTTTCATGTACCTTGAAAGGGTGATCACTTACTCAATTGAGACGACATGATTTGGTCAAAATCATGCTCTTAAGCTACAACTCATTATTCTTCACTAATTGCGAAATCATATGCTTCAATATAATATACTTAATTTCATCAACCGGTACCAGTGAGCTATGAATATTTCTAGAAAGCAATAAGTGTGAGCATATGTTATTGATGTGTCAGATAATTTTGGCAGCTCATAAATCTAAATTTCACATCCGGAATAGTGTTTCCAGGAAACATTAGATCTTCTGAACTTCTCTAACAACATGACTTCAGAAAAAACAACAAACCTTGTACTCATATAGAGAAACAAACTTGAGGAAATAAAACATTTAAGTGTCAACTACCAAAGAAGTTAAAATATAAATATTCATCATACAAAATTTATTGATATGCATAAGGATACGAAATCATGAAGGTAAGATCTTAGTAAGTAAGGAAATGATATATAAGTCAGATAAATAAGAAGTTGTGGATGAAAATTTGAATATATGTGATGTTTTTAGATCCATTCATATATATATATATATATATATATATATATATATATATATTCAAATTTTCATCTACAACTTCTTATTTATCTGACCTTCAACCACCTAGCATTGAAATGTAATCCATGTGATATTGAATCAAATTATCTATAGACTATATTGTAATCTGATCAGTAGTATTCAATCAATAATGAGAGGTGGAAAACATTAAACTGATTGCAATCCAGTTATCAAACGGTGAGGTCCCATAGTTTATTCGATAAAAAAAACATTTATCTAAATACTTCACAATCAATTCAATCGAAAATGCTTTTTTTTGAAAAAAAACTTTATAAGTGACCAAAATGCTTAAGCTTAAAGTTAATGCATCCCTAAATGTATCCTTAAATTATTATGTAATACATTGAAAAAGCTGAAAATTTCTCTAAAATGAATACATAGTGATATAGGACGAATAGGTTTACAAAAAAAGGTTGCCTCATTTAATTCCATAAATCATTATGTCTCCTTAATGAACAAAAAGTATATAACTATGGTAACGCAGCATTTCCATTAAAAGAATTATGTTAACTTATTTTCATAAGGTATACAAATACTGTACAAACTACATGGAACTAAGTAAACATTTAAATGAAAAAAAAAAATTATTCTCAGTCTACTTCTGTGTACTTTGGTAGAACGAAGTTAAATAATTCCTCTGGGAATATCTATGTACATATATATGGAGTGATAGATGGAAGAGAACAAAAAACATTATTAAGATTAATTAATTATTTTTCTACTGACTAATCAAAACGAAACAAAATTATTTTATACAATTAACTTCTGTGTATGATTAAGTACATTACATTAGACAAACAATCCCTATTGAAATGAATATATATAAAGGTTTATTTTATTAGTTAAGGTCATGACTTAATTGAAACTAGGTCACCATGGAAAACCTAGAAACACTGGGCAGCCGTTTCGTCCTGCTGTTGGGCTCTTCAGCAGTGCTTCAATTGACTCATGATCTCAGCTAATAAAATTATTATAATATCCACAAAACCCCTTCTGATATAAAGGTTTATATTTAAGAAACCAATAACAGGGTTAGTGGCTATGATTTGTTTGACTTTATTGTATAATATTTTCAACTCTAATTGTTACTCAGAACAATAGATAATGTTCATTTTGGTATATAGTTATTTGTATCAGAAGAGGTTTTGTGGATATTATAATAATTTTAATGGTTGAAATCATGAGTCAATTAAAACTAAACCATCATGGAAAACCTGGAAGCAATGGACGGCCGTAATATTTTATCAATAGAGAATAGTTCAGAATAACTTTGAAATAAATTTTGCATACATATTGAATCATTTTCAGTAAAATGCTACTAATCTTCAACTTGGTTCCAGTAAATTTTCTATCGTTTTAAAACATTTTGACTGTATTTCTCATGATGTTTTTCTTATATCCCGATGAGAATAATGAATGGTAACTCTTGAGAACTATTTATGGATAAATACGATACATATACATTTATTGTATAATTACTAAGTAGCTAAACTATGCACATTCATTTCCCTGTTATTATGAGCTTTATTTTAACTTATGAACTATTGTTATACGATTTACCATTCTTGAGTTATGCACAGTCTATTAATTACAGACTTCCACATTTACAGCCACTTTTGGCTAGATCTTGTATAAATGTTATTTTTCACTTAATGGTACGGTGTGGTCTGTTTGGTTTGTAAATATACCCAGTATGTTTGAAATAAATTATTCATATCGCAAAGGCTGAAATTAGTGTTCTGAACTTAACAGGCAGGGCTAGACAGAAAGCAGGACGAATAAGGACTCTAGACCGATCGTATAGGTTTATGGGTCATTGGGTAGGTCGATAATTCACTGTTCTCTAATTGGCGGTATTATTACATTATACATTAAAAAGGGCACAAACCCACAAGTTATATCAGTTTTAACTAAGTTAGTTTTTTCTAATACTAACACTTTTGTTTTGAACTACAGAGAAATAAAATAATTTGATAGTTGTATAACCTAGGATGAAAGTTTGACTTCACTCAGACGTCAATTACCATTGTCCAAATTCATCTTTATTTTTAAAAAAAGGTAGTTAACTACTGGGAAGAAAAAGAACGAAATCCTTGTTCTTTCATCACAACATGACCAAATAATATGTCATTTGAAGAAAACGACATCATCCCAAACAGGGAAAGTACAACATACTGATTATAAAATCTAATGCTATATCAGTCATTCGTAAATGTATTTTAGTAAACATGATTTTCGTGTGGTTGTCTGGTACATCTGATATAAACGTTTCAGACTCCTAATAATCAGAACCAGTAACTTTTTAAATTAAAGACATATATCTAGCACCCTATCTTATCATAATAGAGCACTATACTAGTTGTTAAAACCACACATTTTTGGATATTAACTTGTTTTGACTGCAGATATTTGAATGACTTTATTGACCTAGAACCGGTTTCATTAATTTGAACAACCTAATATATTTCCGAAGCAACAAATTATAACAATACATGTAATGAAGGGTTTATAAGGAATGATGTAATGAAAATTATACCTCAAATTGAGGTAAGAATACTATTAGAGGTGTTTAGCACAAAGAATAATGAAAAAGGTGATGTAGTTTAAACACAACGTGACTCCAATGCTTAAAATGATATTTACAATCCGTAATTTTTTGGGATGTGAATTTACAGTACAGCTTTCTCTGAGCTCTTTAGAGTTCTCTTATTACGTAACCGTGTTATAAATATAAACATTTCTAGGATTTTAATAGACGGTTATTATCAATACGGAGAAATGTAATGCATGCATAATATAAATGACAGATTTCGCCAAACAATCTGTTAGATACATTAGAAGAAAGTTTTATATTGGATAACGTAAATCTACTTCATTAATGCAAAACTTATATACACTTTTTTGAAACTTTGTAGAATTCAACTTTGTTTTTAGGTATCAATACAAAGGTCATACCTGATAGTTTGAAATAAATTGCTCATTGGGTAGAAAGTTGATAATAAATATCAAAATAATTTAGAAAATTTTTTTGTCGGAACTATAAAGAGAGTTAAGTAGTCAGAGCGTTTCTCACAATTCCAAATCTCTCTACCCTCAGTAGGATAGAACGCCTGACTATTTATCCAACCTGAACTGTTTTTCACAACAACGACATCCGACCCTACATATTTCTCACTCAATTTTAACCCTTCAACTTTATATAAAAAATGTATACACTTATCATAATCACCTGCTTACGCACAGTGATATTTCATACAAAATCCCCTTGATCAAAATAACATAACATTGACATTTTCAGACCTATTATGATTTTGACTGTACTAAAAATGTACCACATTTTACCTTCTAACTACTTAAACTTGTGTTAATTTTATTTAGGTTATTTATTTACTCTGACAATATGACTTATATCAAGTCATGAAACATCAGAAATACAATTTTCTACTCATTAACATATCATATGAATATATTTATTATTGACTTACTTTGTTACTTATATCAGCTAATTTAACATTTACAGGATTATATAAATTAGGTCCAGATAGTACTGTTGATGACGATGCTGTAGACGACAGAAGTGTACTGAGATCATTTTGATTAAATAATGCATCATTATTTAAGATAATTTCTTGTGAATTTGGTAAAGCAGTTGAAATATATGAAGTTGTTGGTGAAAAAATTAGTTGTTGCTCTTTTGAGTTTTGTTGTTGTTGAGCATTTGTGTGTATTAGTATTTTATCCAATGAATGGTTGGTTAATTCTCGTTCATCATCTCGAATAATTTCTGGTGTGGTAGTCCATACAACATAAGCAGTATTTGAACATGATGAAGGAGAATTGGGAAATTTTTTTGAACAATTATGTGTTAAATTATCTTTACCGTCACTTGATATCTGTATATTACTATTATTACTACCTTGAGTTATAACTCCATAATCTGAATTTGTAATACTCGATTGAAGTATGTCAACATTAAAGTTTCTGGAATTTTTATCTATAGAATCTGTATATAATGTACCCTCAAATGATACCGATTTAAATGAACTGAATGAATGCTTAACTTCATCATTGCTAAAAATATTTATAGTATCTCTCATAACAGACGATGATCTATGATCAGCTGATTTAATAGAATTTATAGGTTCTGATTCATTCTAAAATTAAAATCAAGTAGATAAGATAAATAATTGATTATGTAATTATTTCTTCGTTAATATTGTTATTCAAGCAAACAAACAAACAAAGGAACTGAATACAAATACAAAATGGGAACTCCTTTAATGAGAAACCAATTCAAGCATAGCCTACAGAATATAAATAAAAGAATTATTAAAATTGATCTGTATTGATAAAGATCAAAGAAATCTCAATAATCATTATAAACAAAACTTAATCATAATTAATAATGAAATCAAATTAGAAAATTTCTTTAGACAAAACAAAATTACTCAATTACTCAATAAAGTTGGAACACGACAGGAGTAAAAAAACTAGAAAAAAAAAGAAAAGATAATCGAAATTTCTATTATCCGGATTAAATTATTATTTAGATCATTTTATGAAGATATAAAGCATGTTTTATAAAAAGAAAAATATTAATGTCTAACAGGCATGAATAGTAAATGAATTTAAATAAATAAAATACACAATTAATTAAAATGAACATCAAAGATTAATACATCAGATGAAGCGAAACAAACAAAAGTATAATATCAGAAGAGGTTTTGTGGATATTTTAGTAATTTTAATAGTTGAGATCATGAGTCAATTGAAGCTCAACCACTGAAAAGAATAATAATATTACCAACATAGTACGAACTACTATGGGTTGATAACGAAATTATGCCAAACCACAGTGGTACGACGGAAGAACTACAACGAATGGTTTCAATACATAGCATGAAAACATCTTATAAAACAACGTATACTCTGAGAAATATTTTGTTCAAATGAAAGATAACATTCTTTCTTGCATAGACACAGAATTGTGTTTAAAGACTAGGATGTGTAGAGTGCGATACCTTATATATTAAATTGTCTTATTGTGAAATCATAACTCGTGCTAAAGAAGATCTAAACTTTACAAATAATCCTATATATCTAGAAAACCTGTAAGTCAAATCAGCATTAGTTATACAGGTTAAACCTTACTGCGCTTAACTAAAAAGGATGTCTAACGATACATCCGATATAGACAATTTATTCAAATATCTACAAAATTAAACCCGTTCACACCTTTCACATTTTTTACATCTACTGACACGCACACATAAACCAAATATGAAGTGACATAACATGATCAGACCAATTTTAATTCTAATTGTACTAAATATATTCTTCTTTGTGTCCTTTATACTATTTTAAATTGCGTTAGTTTAATTTGCTATTTATTTGTTTTTATTCTCCGAAGAGCTGACTTATATTTGATTATGAAACGTTCGAAATTTAATCTCGCCAGGCGAGATCAGGGATGTGCACTGCTGAGGAGTCCCACAATAGGCCGAAACGGCCATCCAGTGCCTCCAGGTATTTCATGGTGGGCTAGCTTCAATTGACTCATAATTTCAACCACTGAAATTACTACAATATCAACAAACTCCTTTCTGATATATCAGTGTTTGATAAATTTTATACTTTTGATTAAATCTGAAACATTAGTGAATAATAGGCTTGAGATGGATTACATTAGCTTCACCTGTGTTCGAAAGACTTATGCACAAACCTTACAAAAAATTTGGTAAAATGTGATAGGTAACTCGAAAGGCTTTGTTCTCTTGTTCTCCTGTGTTGATTAATTAACTGAATATATATGAATTCCTAATCAACCTTACTCATTCTTCATTTAGTCAAGGAATATGTATTTTGGGATTTCGATGATGAACTTGTTTGATTGTGTGCATGGCATGGTTTCCTTTAACACAGCGCTTGAATTAGATCTTCTGAATAGATAAAGGATAAATCACAAAAACCTATCTTTGTTTTCGAGTGTGAAGATGAGACATTCTAAAAATAGGTTCGATAGATAATCAATAAACATTTTCTTCATAGCTATTTTTACTCGTGGTGTTATTATTTCACTAGCAAGGTAATTTAGGAGCCCTAGGTTCGGGAATGGGAGACCTAAACGCTAAAGTGGGAATGGACAACACCGTATGCGAAGATATCATGGGAAGACATGAACTGGAACAAAGGAACGAGAATGGTGACAGATTTGCAAATCTATATGTATTCAACAATTTGGTTATACGCGGCACCATCTTCCCACAAAAACGCATACACAAAGCTATATGGATCTCACCGGACCACATCACGGAGAACCAGGTAGATCATATTTATATCATTGCGAAATTCATAAGGTCAATGGGAGACGTGAGAACCAGGAGAGGATCTGATGTAGCTTCACATCACCACCTTGTTGTGGCCAAGATGAAATTGAATCTAAAAGAGTACTGGATAGCTGGGGAAACAGCATTACAAAGGTTCAATACAGCTTTCCTACGAGATACTAATAAGTTCAACGAATTCAAGATAATTCTCAACGACAGGTTCCAAGCCCTACAAGATCTACTGAAAGAAGAAGAAGCTACTATGGAGGACAGCTGTAAAGGAATCAAACAGACACTAATCTCAACGTGTCAGGAGGTGCTAGGCCATAAGAAGCATTATCATAAGGAATGGATCTTATAGCGACTCACGTGCAATTGGGTTTATTCTCATTTAACTCAGTTAAGCCCTTTCGCTAACTTATTTAGCGGACAAAGTCGTCCGCACTATAATAACTTATTGTACCCTTATTATTTTGTGCTTGTATGAAATACGTATGCTTGAATATTGCTTACGGCCTACGCATTTATTCACTCTGCTAGTCTTACTACTAACCGCTTATTTGATTCGATTACTCATTCATTTCACATGGCATATATATGTCCATGTTATTCATATTCAACACCCACTCACTCACTCACACACTCTCGTCTCGCTCTTGCTCTGGTTCCCGCTCGCTTGCTTGCCTTTCGGCAAAACTCTTCTATGCTTGTTTAACGCATCTGTACATTTGAATATATGTGGGTGGTCTAGTAATAAACGTAATCAACACTTCGTATTTGCTTTCTGATTAATATACCGTTGGGACGATATATAGAACGGTTATCAAGACGAACTGTATACGAAGTTTAAGGATTATATCGAATACCGACCACCACAGTCTCTATGGAAACCCTAGACAAGATTCAAGAAAGGAAGATCAAAAAGACAGCAATTATCAACAGTCAAACGAGAGCAAAGAAAGTAAAGACGCAAGCTAAATACGCAGAGGCAAACAGGAAAGTGAAGAAGAGCATGAGAGCTGGCAAGCGGAAATATGTGGGAGATCTAGCCACGACGGTGGAAAAAGCTGAAAGAGAATGAAATATCAGACAACTATATGGCACGACGAAGAAACTGGTAGTGAAATATAGTAAACCGGGGAGACCGATCAAGGACAAAGAAGGCGAGACAATCACCGAGATTCAAGAGCAGTGGGACAGATGGGTAGAATAATTTGAGGAGTTCTTGAATTTACCTGCTCCATCGAATGCACCAGACATCGAAGCAGCACCGATAGACTTTCTTATAGATGTCACTTTACCAACGATGGAAGAAATCAGGATGGCCATCCGAAAAACTAAGAGTGGAAAAGCAGCATACCTGATAATATATTATCTGAAGCTATGAAGTCAGACATAGAAGTAACTGCAAGCATGCTTCACGTTCTATTCAGGAAGATTTGGGAGGAAGAACAAGTACCGGCGGACTGCAAAGAAGATTACCTCATCAAGACACCAAAGAAAGGAAATCTGAACAGATGTGAGAACTAAAAGGGCATGACACTGCTGTCGGTACCAGGAAAGGTTTTCAATAGAGTGCTGCTGAACCGGATGAAAAAATCAGTAGACTCTGAACTTCCAGATCGACAGGCTGGATTTCGTAAGGATCGGTCGTGTACAAACCATATTGCGACACTACGGAGTAGAACTCATCACTGTACATCAACTTCGTTGACTGTGAGAAAGCATTCGACAGTGTGGATAGAAGAACATTATGGAAACTTTTCGACATTATAGACTACCTGAGAAAACTGTCGATATCATACAGAATTCATACGACAGAATGCAGTGCAAAATGGTGCATGGAGGACAGCTGACAGATGCATTCCAAGAGAGGAGTGGAGTCAGTCATGGCTGCTCACTCTCATACTTGCTCATTCTTCTGATGGTCGACTGGATCATGAAGACCTAGATATCTGAGGAAAGCACGAATGAACAGCTCAGAATCAATTAAATGATCTGTTGTACACACACGAACAAATGCAGATGAAGACAACTAATGTAACAGCAGTTTCTGCATCAGTAGGCCTCAACATACACAAGATTAATACCAAGATCCTCAATAATCGTATAACCGTTGAATGTTTTTATTAGCAGTATACGCCACAACTGTTTTCTTACTCAATTACTGAGATGTTGATTTGAAAATTTATTTATAACAAGGATTTTGATTTATAATGTGTTTGTTTAAATTGTTGCTAACTGACCATAATCAATATTAGACAAAAACAGATTGCGATAATTTATGAATTAACATACTTCTTTCGATAGACATTTACAATCTTGTTTTCTTTTGTTTAAGAGTTTTTTCCTTCTAAAATATATTTCAAAAGAACAATATAAAGAAACACTATCATTTGACATCGACAGGACACATATAAACTTTTAATTATGTTTTGAAAAAAAAAACTATTCACTACTGAATGTTATGGTGGGATGACGGAAGCGACTTTTGGTTAGTACATTTTTCATGTTACCGTACTCTTATAATTGTCAAGCGAAAAGAGATTGTAATCACTATGGTTACAGTGTAGTTCTTAATGTAACAAAATTAACAATAATTTGTACTCTGTTTTTGTTAACAAATAATCAGGTTGGAGAAACTGTACACTTTCAAATCAAACTTGTTATTCGAACGAATACAATTTAATAGATAAAACTGATATCATTTTTTCTTTTAAAATTTGTCACAACGTATGTTGTTGTAAACTATATGTTTTGATTACAATTACGCTGTACTTCAGCTACTGTACCCTAGTAAATGTATCCAAGTAGAGTGCTTGTATTACGGTAAATATACAAACTGTATGTTCATTTTATATCATTATGATCTAGTTAATACATAATTATTTATTTAACTTTTTGTCACTTTTGTCACTCAGACTGGAGATAGTCTTTTTTTCTTTATTGACGTCAATAATTGAAAAAAATTATTTCAGTTTTGCAAGTATAATTTAATGAATGAGGACACAGTTGTTTATTAAATCAAAATACACATTCATTCCATTTGTTGTTGATAGAATTGTTTATAGCCGATGATATTTTAATCTGGATTTTTAACTTTTATTGAAGTATTAGTCAAATAAATAATTTTATTACGTAATGACGTTGTTATTTTTGCTGCTGTTGTTGTTTTCTCTCTCTCTCTCTCTCCATTAATTGTTTATTTAATTTTGTGTTTGTTCAAATACTTTCATTATTATCAACATAAATTGGTTTATACAAGTTTTTAAACTATTTTCCTTATTGAAATAATAAATCTCTTAGGATTACAAAGATAAATGTTTATGTATCTAAGCATTTTGAATTTTATAGATCTATGGACATTTTTGTTGTTGATGTGCCTCCTGAATATTGATTACATTTCAAAAGGTTGTATCTGTGACATAGATACAAGTCAACTAATTTTAACTGATTCTAGATAAATCTGTATATTTTAAATCAATTTTCTTCTCATTAACCAAGGCTTCTCATATTTGTAGGTGATTGTATCTTAAACTATTGATAGAGATATTGAGTAAATGAGTAGTAAAATTTATTGAATACTTTCAAAGGAGTCATAGCAATTCTAATCAAATTTACCCTCTATGAAATTTTCCTATAGATAGATTCAACTTGAACAATGAGAGAAGTAAATTAAAGGGAATTCATTTATTTCATAGATTTCTGTCAGCTTCTAAGAACTCAGCAAATAATAATAATAGTGATTATCTATAGACAATGTACATACTTTATATCATATTAATGAAGATTAGTAGAATAACTTCACTCTTCTTTGATAAAATAACTACTCTATCACAACATGTGGCACTAAACATAAATGATGATACTTATATATGAATTATATTTACAACTCAAATGTACCAAGATGATGTGACTTAAATTTCACCGATTCACATTTATTTTTGCATGAAATACTGATAAATAGCTATGAATCATTTGACTTCAACATTTTCAATAGAACGATTAGGAAATATATTTAATCTAATGATTAGTACATTGTGCAATAAGGAATATTACAGCTGTTTCATTTTCGGAGCTAAATGAATGAGTTCTCAGGAATCTACTGTAGCATGTACTTCATTTAAAAGTAGAACCCCACTGAATATGATACAGAGAATTTAAACTCTATGACTTACTTTAGTAATCAACAATAAAGGTTTTAGTAATGCTAATTTTATGAGTGTATTCACAATGAATGTGATCTAAGTAAATCAATGTTCGTCTCGTACAATCCAAGGGAAATATAGTATACAATAACATATTCTCATATAACTATAGTGGTCTTAAATCACAGATGCTTTAGTATTCAAAGTACTTGACCCCAAATGCCCCGATACGGCCGAGAGTGAGGTGGGTCAGCTCTCCCTCTCTAAATGCCCTCACGTGATCACGCGTATACAGCCACTGCCACGGAAGTCCTACTCACCGCCTTCTTGCGGCATGGGTGTTGTTTCTGAAATTGAGAGGACGAAAGGCGAATGTACGGCAATTTAGTCGGGTTGGTGGACACGGAGAGTTCACCTAGGGTAGTTGGAAAACCCCCATTTCAAATCAACAGTGCACATGAGCTCTAGTATCCTTAAGCAACAAATGGCGTATGAACCAATTATTGGTCACCAGTTACCGTGGGACCGCATTTCCTGACTTTGCTCCACTGCCTTGTGCATCAGACCTTCAGGTCGAAGGCTTGAGGTGCAGTTGCCTAAGAAACCACCTGCTTCGGTTTAGGCACCCGGGCAGTATCCCAGTTCTCACACAAATCGAAGGACATGTGTGACACATATGTATTTGGTGCCTACCTATACCAATATTTATGTGTGTAAATAAATAAATAAATAATAAAAACCACATGATTTTCAAAGTCTTAATTTAAAGTATTCACCTATTTATTCAATCATTTGTTGACCTGCATAACTCATAATTTACAATCATTTAAAAAAAATTTATATTGACATTAGTCTAAATTGATCACTTACCTAAAGTATGCTGCACAGAATGTTAATAGCAATATAATCATTGAACATGTGATTGCAGTGCCAATGAATGTAGCCAAATGACTTTTGACATGTAGACAATCTACAAAAAAAGTAAAATGAAAACAGAAAACATAATGCATTAGGACAAGAATGGAAAGCAAGAATTGATGGTTAATACAGTCTTAACTCATCAAACGTCTTTTGAACAATGTAAGGAACTCAAGACAATACCTAGGGTAATGTTTCGGAAAAAAACTATCTATTAAATTTCAAACACTCAATGCAATTTCAACTAAGCTTAACAATGATACGAAACTTTAGAATATGAATTAATGATTTATTCAGATTTAGCTAACAACAAAATATATTAACTAGTCAATAATTTTTCAAATCACTTGGCTATGTGCCGTTTAGTTCGTCCTTTACTATTTATAACATGAGTGCACGTAAGTATTATGTCTTATTCGGAGTACGTTGGGATTTGATAGTTAATATATTCATAAACTAACATGTGTCTGCGATAAAAATTGTGTGCTTAAAATATAGTAACAAAAGTTCACCTTTTGTGTTGCCCTATTCGGATACAAGACTGAGTAGATAGAGTAAACGTTCGTCATTGGTAGACTTGATGAGTGAGGATTATCTAGAATCAACTCAAGCAGAATCTTGTCTGCCTCATTATTATTGTTTACGTTACTCAGTCTATATTATGGAGTTCTGTTTAGCTGATCCACTCTAAATACCGATCAACTTTCATTATAACCTTGTGTTATAAAATTAGGTATATGCACTTCTTAATCCATTAGTGTATAAGCTCAATTTTAGTTATTAGGATGAAAATTGACAAGGATAGTGAAAAACAAACAATAACTTTTATTTTTGATAGATAACATCTAGAGATTTACTAAAAACCAAAGATAATTTTTCCATCGAAACAATCGTCTTCAAAGTTCATTGACTGTATAGTGTTATTCGACTTCTTGGACAAATGTTATTAATGAACATCAATGTGCAAAACAAATCTTTGATTGAATGTCATGAGCAAACATGTGTTTCACTTTTGCATTGACGGCATCCGTAGATCTCAAAATTTCAGCAAAAAACAATTGGAAAGGATCTCAAAGGTAATGATTGGAGTCTGGAACATTATTGGTAAACACATGATTTTGTGAAGTTTGATTAATTTGAATTCAAAACTATTTTTGATGTTGGCTAGTTAGAGGCCATCGGCAGGGATAAACGGACCACGAAGAGCATTAAAACACCACATCACTGTTATATGACTTCTTTTGCTTTCAAAATAATTCAACTCAATAAACTACAACTAACAGTTTATTGGGCATTGCCAAGTCAACATAGGAAGGGTAACGTATTATATACTGAGGGTTCTGAAAGACATACGTTTTATTCCACTAGTCAAAATAAAAGAAACGAAAACACCATACAGGCTCACCGATGAACCCAGACAACATAATCCTAGGCCACTATATTTTGAATATCAAGAATTCATTAATAATAGGAGGGTAATTTTATTATCTTCATAGTACTAAAGTATTCACATAAAATTCAACTGAACTTTACTTTCCCTATTGATTGACATTATAGATTAGTATAAAATGCTAATACTTTCTTCAGATATTTGAAGAAACCGATGATGGACAGCTTATATGCCACGTCCAAATAATTACCATTGAACGCTGTCAGCCATTGAATAGTTCGTGACCGGTGGAAATATTAACACAAGTATTATGAAAATATAATTTATACATAATTTTTGAAAGCATTCAGCTTAAATTACAATTATTTTGACAAATGTCTCAGTGTTTTGTGGAGTTTATTTCGCTATGATGATAGATTTTGCCAAGCACTGATGGCAGTTAACTATTTGTTTAGAAATTAAAGACCACTAAACAAACGTTTCATTCTAAACTTGGCCTTTGAATCAAATCACACCCAGGATATCATTAGGGAATAAAAAGTGATCTTTATCTTCAACCTATAGAGCTAATTCAGTTATATGAACGCTTTTGGACAAAACATGTGAAGAAACATAATCCAAACTTATTCCACTCTATAATAGCTAATAAACCATTTGTCAATCCAATCATACTATTAACAGAGTGGGATATTTTATAAGCGTTAGAAATGGTCCATTTGAATGAAATAGATTTGCATGTTTATTAGTAATTAGTTTTTAAATAACTAAACCGAAAAAATCCAAGCTGAGAGTTAGTTTATTTTGTTTATAATCATAACTTAGTCTTCATAAAGCAATGATTAGTAATTTAGAAAGAGGACTCATTTCTAACAACAGAAAAAATAACAAAAATAAACCCAAATTTATTCACCAGTAGTAAATTGAAATTCAGGAAGAGTACACAAATCGAACTTTTCACGTTTTATTTCTGATAATAGTTCCATAGTTTGCTTAGGCTGATTATTATTATTATCATTTAGAATTGATACAGAATTAATTAGGTCAACTGACGAGGATGATTTTGAATCCGACTGCAGATAGTTTAGATTCTTTTTAATTGGTTGTGTATTCATGATTAATTTATTTTTGATTTTATCATTTGACACAAGTTGATCACATAATTCACCGGTATGTGTCTCCGGACATCTTAATTATGTATGAAAAAAAACAGAAAAAGTAAATCAAAACAGGTAATGTGATTATGAGTCTAGTTATACTTTAGAGAAAATAGACGACAAAATAACACTTCGTACTGAGATACTTAAATTTAATAATACTACTTATTTCACAAAATAAGTAGCTGTTAAACAACTAATGAAGACCAAAAGATGCTGAAAAACGTTTTCACTCTTGTACAAGTCTTCACAGTAGAGCACATAGCTGACCTGATTGAAGATTGAAAGAATGACGTAAACAACAAAATTATTGGGGTCAAAAATGTGAACTACTGGATGCCGGTTTAGTAATCTGAAGACAATTTCCCACCACGAAACCTGAAGGTTAAATGTTTAATCTCCGGTAGAGTTGTATATGCCCACCATTAAGTTGTTCAACACTAAGATTGAAATGTTGTAAAGCACCTCCCAGTTTCTAATGGTCATCTAAAGATATAAATTTATTGTGCGAAACGTTATATACAGTAGTTCCCATAACGCCTAACAAAAAGTTAGTTTACGTTTCGATTTCCAACATAACGCTGGTTTTGTATTTAACAGTGCAATGTAAATATATCTTTGGATTCATAATTGATAAAACGTGGATCGGAGAGATAGTAAAAGATTATGCCAAATGATGTTTGGGAGTAAATCTTGAACCTAAAATTCAATAAATTTAATGAGTTTTATATTCACAATAATTGTTTGTTTTCAGTGATGTTTTATACTTGGACCGTCTTAAATATTACTTGTACTACATATCTACGCGTTTGTTGAATAACTACAAAATTCAGTTCATAAATTAAGCGCTGATTATGTTGTCTAAATAAACAACAAACTATTCAAACTAGAAAACCCAAGGACGCCGATAGCTTAGCACTATTTCGAAATTTCTCAACTGAGAAAATATAACCTCTTGTGTTACATTAAATGGAAAATCTGTAGTGTGAGTTACTTATATCCACATAAGTAGTATATAACGGTGGTCATGCATAGAATGTATTTCAGCAGAAGATCGATAAACAAAGAACGGAAACGGAACGCAATTGGTATTAAAATGCATGAATAATGAAATCTGAGACAATGGATTGATATTTTGCAAATTAACTATTTACTATATGATAATTTTGATTTTGATTATTACCCTGAAGAAGTCCAGACAAGTTAGCTGGACGAAACGTTGGAATTAGTTAAATTTCAATCGCTGAGAATATTTCAAATATAATTTTCACATATAATGACTTCTCTATACTCGGCGCTCAATTACTGTCAAACTATTCGTTCTAATCTTGACGAATATTCGTATAAATTATTTACTATATGGTTCTCAGATTTTAGTGAGATTTCGTGTCGAATACATCGGATCGTCCCCTACTGGTGTTCTTGTCCAATACAAATCCATTAACTTAAAACCTCATTTGATGATAATCTTAAACATGTGAATAATTCTATATTAGACTACTCAATATTCAAATATTCCAATAAACACATTTATATTCAATAGTACTGATCTCAAGTAAAGCTTTCTCCAACAAAATAAAATGAACAATTACATGAATAAAAATTAAAGAATGTTCTAAAATGAAATCGATTCTCTATGGTAAATAGTTGAAAGAAACAAAAAAAATTTCAATTACATTGAATACAAATTACATGATTGAATCTTAATTAAATTTTGTCATAATAAGTACTGAAATATTTTTATTTTTTTATTATTTTCTCATCTCATATCAAAGGGGTGGAGGTGTTTATTTTGTTTTTTAACATTGAATCAAAGAAATAATTCAAATTCTATACACACACACACACGAAAATATTAAATTTAATATTTTCCATATTGAAAAAATATAAACCATGTCACTTACCTACAAAGTGAATTATTATTTATAATGAAACATGTCCCCATATTGCAAATATTCACTGGACAAGCTGAATAAACTTTATGTGTCAAAAAGAAAAAAGAAAAAACGATTCAGCAAAAAGAAATTTTTTTTGTTTTTGTTCTTTTTTTCTCTAAGAGATTTTGTAGAAAGAAATTCAACCAATTCACACACAACTAAGCTTTAATGGTTATTCAATTTATTATTGTTCTTTTTACTTTCTTCGAAATTATCTCTTCATAAAGAAGGTTATTTATGGGGAATTTATGCCTTTACATTCAAATTCTTATTTTTCAAAGAAAATTCCCAGACTAGTGATAAATCGTTTATTAATGATTATTACTTAACGAATACTACACTTACCAAATGTTGAGGGTTATTTCTCTCATTCATTTGGTTTTTTCTCTTCGATGTTTATAACTCTTTATTTCTATCTGAATTATTTTTAGTAACAGAAGGAGATTTTTGTGGATATTATAGTAATTTTAATAGTTGAGATCATGGGTCAATTGAAGCTAGATCACCATAGAAAACCTGGAAGCACTGGATGGCTATTTCCTTCTACTGTAGAACTTCTCAACAGTGCGCATCCGCGATCCCACCTCGCACGAACGCATAACCTCTATATCCACAAAAACCCCTTCTGATATTAATCAACATATGTTCAATGGTCACGGTCCTCAGGAAATATTTCCTGGAGTTCTAATGAGAATCAGTGACAAATAGAGTTCAACCGGGTCTGTTATGAGATAGTAACTCACTGAAGACAATGGTGGATGTGTCGCTCAATTTTGTGGACTAGTTGAAGTTAGACATTAACACCGTTGGATGCTTGTCAAATCAGTGGTCTAGAGGTTAAGTGTTCGCTTGCGAGACTGATAGGTCCTGTGTTCGAATCTCGCAAGTCGGGATGGTGGACGCGCACTACTGTGGAGTCTCATACTAGGATGAAACCGTTGTTCAGTGCTCCCAGGTTTTCCATGTTGATCTAGCTTCGACAGACTCATGATCTCATTTACTTACTTATTTAATTCAAATAGATTTATGAAGAGTTCGGTTAGTTTCAGAATTTATTGTTATGGATAAATTAAGAAAATCAAAGCATCCTACAATAAAAATAGAGTGAGACAAATATCAGTCCGTTTGTTCTGTCAACCAATAAAATGAGTCTACTATGTACTAGTCTGAATTATGACAAACAAATGTGTAACTTTATTTACTAAATACTTATCATAGGTGAACAAAACTTATTGCTTATTGTTTCATCAGTATTGTCATGGAGTCGAGTCTATAGAAAACCATAAACCTACTTTTGTTGACAGATTTGCTCATCAATAGCGTTCATGGATTTCAACAGTGGGCATCCACGATCCCGCCTCGTAAGATTCGAACCCAGGACCTATCGGTCTGGTGTGCGAACACTTAACCTCTAGACCACAGAGCCGGCATAATCTCATGACCTCAACTATTGGAATTACTATAATATCCACAAAACCCCTTCAAATATTTATTTGTCTAAGTAATGTAACATGTAAGTGAACATTATAAAAGAAAACTTGCCCGAAACAAAAACCCATTTGCTTATTTGATTCTGTTGACTTTCTCCTCGACAGGAGTAGTTACCAGTGTCATTAGTTATGACGTGTTCTATTCGTAATTCTGAATGCTTCCTGTAAATAAAGATAGAAACGTATAAACACCATTGTATTATGATGTGAATAATTGATGTAGACTAAAGATAGTATTTCATGGGGAATAAAAAAATTATATAATCTTGTGTATCTTCTGTAGCTCGATGTCAAATCTATTACATGATGTACTGAGATATGCTCTTTGTGGTAGGTAGGATATCAATTCATAGGACTATCGCTCCTGGAAAGGTCTAGGTTAAAACCATAGTATGGTTTCATTGAGTTACATGTTTGAGCCTGTCAGCTATTTCACTAATCCTGAACGTTTCATCATCCCTCAGCATAAACTCAGAAGCCTAGCATGATGGCATTTTGGCCTATAAAATAAGGGGGTTGATTACTACTCAGAGACCACTTGATGCAAATATCTCAGTCCTACAGGAGTCCGATGATTCATTGAGATGTTTAATCAGTTGCTTTGGTTATTTCAATTCACTGTTTTCCTTTTGATTAGTTCAGTAGCTTTAGAATGACTTTGACCTCCTTATAGTTTCACTTTCTAGATAATTCTGATCTTATGTTGGTTATCCTTAAGTAGTTTATATCATTCGAAAGATTATTCTCCTTAGTCATAGTAATGGTAAACTTGTATTTCTTGTATTTTGACTAACTTATTTACGATGAAAAATACAGACCATTAAACAACCTGCAGAGACATAATTTTCGAAGCAAAATGTTTAACAACTAGTAGATAAGTTAGATCACGTGGTATTCATACATTCTATGTTCGACCCAAATAAATCCAATTCAAAAGATTTTTATGCTTCCCAAACTAACTGGGTAAGAATAAACATCACCGATTATTATCATATCACTATAAATCGTAATTAATGTCTAAACATATGCATACATATACTCTTGTATGTAAATTTGTTGACTGTGAAAAATGATTCTAGTCTTGCTAATCTCTCGTTGCTTGGAAATGCTTAAAGTTTATTAAATTGTTGGCCTCATTAAACCTCAATATCTTAAACAAAACATCATCATCATCGCAACCTCAAAACAACAAAGACTACTCAACATTATATTCTGTTTAACAATCTTTAGTATTCAGATTAATATTTTATAGAAGTAGAATTATGAATGAATGTTTTTCTTTCTTTCAGCGATATCATTTGTAAGCCATAAATTAAAATAACAAAATATAAGCTAGAAAAAACGAGTAAAAGCTAAATATACTATTTGAACAAGCATTGACATCAGTGTTACATAAATAAACCACACATCTTACACTATATGACTTAATGTTTTCTAAAGTTTACTACAAACTGATAAATTTTAAACAACTGTTTTGCCAATAATTCATCATAGACAATAATATATATTCCACGTCTTGTTCAACTACTGATACAATTTGATTTGTATTAATAAAAATACTTAATATCATTTATACACAACTAATATTTTACATTACAGACTAAATTGAAAATGTCACAGTGAAATTACACAATACAAAATAAGAAAAGTGTATACATCATTATATTCACTGGTAAAGCTAATATAGATAGAATTATTAAGTCAATTAAGTACATTGAAATATGCAGAAATATAATTAATTTTAAAATGCAACCACTTTGCTAATCTAACCACCATTCATCTCTAAGTCATACGATATATAAAAATTGATTCACTTTAAAGTGGGTAAAAGTAATTAATACTCAAGTCACTGTCTTTCATTTAAGACAGTTATATTTAAAGTTAGATTCAACATCGGGGCTTTTGTTATCCTTTTCTTACACAGTAGTCAGTTTATTGTTGCATTATGTATACATACATTTGACCATTCATTTCGGCAGACTGTTTTTTCACTCATTCGATCAAAGATGGTTGGATTGTTATTGGTTAAGTACATACTGGTTGTGTATAAGGTATAGATATACACATTGTTTTTCTGCTTAACGCTTCAACAAGAATGACGTAATACTGCAAACTTTATAATATTTTCTGGTTAAATTCTACTATAATAAATTGCCGTTTCAATATTACAGTAAACGAAAAACCCCGATTCCCGTAAATAGGGATTTGGATTTCTTTCTTTTGCTGATCTAATCACTACAGTATTTCATCACAATATTAAGTTGTAGATATTTATAAGTGAACAACTGAAGTAACACAGTTCTGTAGAAAATCACCAAGACCTAAATAGAGCGCTCTTGCAGCTTCAAATAATCCATGATAAAATGTGATGATCATTTATTATTGTTGGTTACATCTATCTTACTCCTAACAAACCTGAACAACTCTGGTCACCATTTCTCATAATAATATAATATAATATATAATATATAATATAATATACATTATCCGTGAGAAGGCCTGATGGAAGTTGACTTTTCTGCTGTTGGCATTCATCTTAAATTAAAATCAGTTGACCGTAAATTTATTTCTCAAGTTCACTGCACACCTTTCGAAAGGTCGAAATACACGAACCATACAGATACTGAAGTACAGATAATAGACTTTGCTATATCATTACGACATATTAACAAAACTTTACGGGCTTATTTTTCCGGGACACAATGGACGATAACCTTCACTTCGTATTTCTGAAGCTAGGTGTGCTTTGTTCACAAAATATAATCGAAATATATCTTATTGAAGTTAGGATGTTCTTTCAATTGATCTTCGTATGAATAAAGATCTCGCTTATATGTTCACTTCGTCAAATGGAATAGATGTTTATTATAAATGACTGAAATACACACTGTAGTGTTTTTCCGTTATATGACGTAAGACAGTGGTACTTAGCTCTTCATGATATAAACACATCGATTTTCAGTGATAAATAATACACGGATAGAACGCATACTGAAATTGTTCTGTACTGTATTTCATATGGAACTAGTTTTTGAATGTCATATATTTGCTGAAAGCATGAAGCGAACTTTTTCACATAAGCAGAATGACAATAAACATGTTTATCTTCACTTTGGCGGAAATTATGAGATAAAAATATTTGGATATTTAAAACTAAAATCCAAAATAGAGTCACAATAATTTTGATTACATCAAGTTGATCACTGAAATGTCCAGAATGCACGACACGAATGTTAAAAAGACCTAAACAGAATAAAGCCTTCGATAAGAACAGATAATGAAAACGAACTTATTTAACTCCCCCCCCCGTAACAATTTGTATAAACTCAATTCTATTTAGAGCAGATATTAACAATGTTGCTGAAAAAGTGACCGCAACGTTTGAAATGTAACAGTTCAGCTTAAAAATATGTAACAACGTATGTATTCATTTGCATTGTAAATCTGCTTCATTATTCGCAAAACTAACATCATATCTAGACTACTTATTTAGTTCTATATCTACTCTCCTTCTTCCTCTTTCTTCTGATGGTTGACTGGATTATAAAGACCTCCACACCTGCCGGGAAGCACGGAATACAATGGACAGCTCAGAATCAATTAGACGATTTGGACTTTGCAGACGACCTGGCCCTCCTATCCCATACACACGAATACAGATGAAGACAACTAGTGTAGCAGCAGTCTCTGCATCAGTAGGCCTCAACATAGACAAAGGAAAAAGCAAGACCTTCAAATACAACACGGAGAATACCAACCCAATCACACTTGATCGCGAAACTGAGAGATGTGGAAGCACCATCGATGAACAAGGAGGATCAGATGCAGACGTAAAGGTGAGGGTTGGCAAAGCAATGGCTGCATTCCTACAATTGAAGAACATATGGAACTCAAAACAACGATCAACCAACATCAAAGTCAGAATCTTCAATACGAACGTCAACACAGTCCTACTGTATGGAGTTGAAACTTGGAGAAATACTACAACCATCATCAAGAAGGTACACGTATTTATAAATAGTTTTCTACGCAAGATACTCAACATCGATTGGCCGGAAACCATCAGTAAAAGCCTACTTAGGAGAGGACAAATCAGCTTCCAGGTGAAGAGTAAATTAGGAAAAGATGTTTGAAATGGATAGGACATACATTAAGGGAATCACAAAACTGCATCACGAGACAAGCGTTAACCTGGAATCTTGAAGGGAAACGGAAAAGAAGAAGGCCAAACAACACATTACGTCGGGAAATAGAGGCAGATATGAGAATGATGAACAACAATTGGATAGAACTAGAAAGGATTTCTCAGGACAATGGTTAGATTGAGAGTGCTGGTTGGCGGCCTATGCTCTTCCGCGGGGAGTAACAGGCGTAAGTAAGTAAGGAAGGAAGGAAATTAATTAGTTTTCTTGAATTTCTTGGAAAATTGTTTTAACAAAATGTAAATTTAATGACATTTATCAAATAAAATAAAATTTCGATCACTTACGTTGAAGATGTGATTTTAATATTCGGATGCAATGACATATTTATAGATTTATTATCTTTAAACCATTTAATTTGTGGATTTGTTTCACCTTGCACTTTGCATTTCAGAATAAGACGACGACCTTCGTGAATCTCCATAACACCATGAGTTGCTGTGTGAATTTACAAAAGTTAATGTTTGAATCAATCACGTTTATATGATATTTTCTGAAAAAGAAATATGATTTCTCTGTAGTAAGAATAGTGAATAGAATGTAATATTTGTGAAAATATGTTACTTTGTAATGAAGTGACAAACTATTAACCGAATCTACGTGATATTGGTTATGGCACCAGGATGGATGAATTTTATCGATCATGTCTCAGTATTAATCCAATTTATGCGATATCCCATGAAGTATTTTAAGATGTTAGTTGATTGGAGATATTCTGTACACGAAACGCGGATTCTAAGTTTCTTGATAGAACTGATGCTCCGTGTGAAGTTCAAATTTACATCACCCAACCTCACAGTCTTATACGTTATATATGAGCTATCTGGGTCACAAGTCACTTGCAACCATCTAAAAAGTCAATAGAATTTAGGCAAATATAACGTTATTGCAATTATTTGCTACTAATTATTAACCATCATCAATAGATCATAGTAATGTTTTTCATATTTAAATAACTGCATAGAATTCATTATTTTTATGATGCTTTGAGATTACCATATCATTTTTGCACACAATTCGCAAAAGTATAGTTCAGGTGTGTCCCAGTTACTAATAGTTTCAATACAGTTCACCCGTTCATAAAATTCACATGGGAGAAGGAAAATGGGGGTAGAATAGTCGTTCCAGATGTTCTACTTACAAGGAGGAAGGATGGGTCGCTAAGAAGAAAAATAAACAGGTAAATTACCTGGACGGGCCAATGTACAAACTTTCCTAGTTTTGTTCTTCTCCAATACAAAAGGAACCTTATTAAGACACTGCATCATAGAATCAAGACTATATGTTGTCTGGATACGACTGAAGATAAAACAAAGGCAATATACACAACCCTGAAGGAAAATGGATATCTCGAGAAATTTATAAATAAAAACAGCCAATAAAAGACAGCATAAAGAATGTCTAACTGTAGATAAAAAGCCTCTGTATATACGCTTACAATTCAGAGGCGATGCACCGAGTGGAATGCTAAGACTTAAGTTAAGCTGATCAATTCAAAGGACTTTGAATGCAGATAAGCGACAAATAATGTTCTCCACACGTCCAATAATCACTCCGAGGTTGAAAGATAAATTGCCTAGACTAGCCACCTCTTTCTGTATTTATCAATGGAACTGCTCCTCTGGAGCAAGTTATGTTGATAGATGTTCTAGGAATTTGTACATTCGGGCTCGTGAGCACCTCTCCGTGTGGTTAAGCAAATGTGTAGTCAAAACGGTTAACAGCCCCATTTCAGACCATCTAGTTCAGACAGGATATACAGTCAACATGGAGCAATCTTTTGCAATAATCTGTCCTGTTAACAGCAGTCTACCTAATTCCGTCAGACTGCGAATCCTACAGACGGCTGAAGCAATTGCTATTCGGATCAAAAAGCCAGAGCTTTGCATCCAAAATAAATATGTTCAGTCACTCCTTTTACCCTGGCCAACTAGTTAATAGTCAATCTTATGGTGACGTAATTTGATTAATGTTCATTTTATGTCCCAAACTTATTATTATCATCTTTATCATTGTTATTATCATTACACTTGATAAAATGTTTGAGGAATTTATTCAGTATCCACCTCTAAATCTACTATATCTGACCTAATTCATATTATTCACTCTCACCCTATGTTGACCATATTTATTCTGATCGTTATTTATCTCACAATTTCATTCCACTTACAAAACTGATTCAAGTTAACGCTTTATATTAAACAGCCCTAACATTGACGAGTTGATTTTATGCTACAATTTCCAAATGATGTACTCTACCTTAAATCTGGTCAATTTCATGGACTAAACTTAAAGTTTGTTTGGTTAGATAAATAACAATCGTCAAACATTATTAAAACAAAAATCTTTTTAGTAATAATAACATCCAGTTCATGAACAACCATTCACTATGTAGCGGTAAGAGTTTACAATTTAGTACAATTGTATTTAGATGAAATGTTCCAAGATTTTTCATAACAGATTCCTTTCAAATGATAAATCAATAAAAAAACTTTAAATGAAAAGAATATCTATTTAGCTTACTTTTGGGACTTCTTATAACTATACATTTGAAATCTAATTAGGTCTCTATAACCTAAACTGTTAGATGATTTCAACACTTCAAGAAAATTCAGTTACAACAGAGTTGTCTACACTTTAAGGTTGAGTTTTTCTATGAAATTGCTAAAGTCATAACTAAAATTCCTTTCTGATAAACATGTTTTGCCATGCGTATAATCAAGTATTGAATTGTAAAAGTTCTTAATTCAGTATGATGATTAGATTGAGAAAGATGTTAGAACTGTAGGTCAGAGTTATCTGACAAGTTTAAAAACTAAATAATAACTAAACACACATACTTCGGCGGCTTACTTTCTATCATATGATGAGTTGTAATAAATATTATATGATCTCGTGTTCTTCTTTAAGCAACTAAACTCAAACATCCTTTGTAACTAAATATGTACTTATTTTCCAACAAAAATCGTATGTACGTAGATCCATAAGAACATATATATATAGAACAAAAACTATATATTTGTAATAACCCAATGAGTGTAAAAATCACATTTTCCTACGTCTCGTGACTCAATGTAAGCTCTTTCCTCAGAGTATCTGGGAAAACTTTTCTACTCTTTAGGATAATACAAATATATAATCTTTATTACTAACAATCTACTCACTACTCAGTCTGCTTGAAATCAACAAATCAAATCTACTAATCCGATCAACGTGAGAGGTAGAAAACCATGTTCGTCGATAGCGAAACATATAATTGAAATGGGATACAAAATTGACATTAATACAGCTTTTAAAAAGTTGTAAAGAAATTGTCAAGGACGAATTCTCAAGTTCATTGAAACCTTGGCTATTCTTAAATTTAAACCCCACTTATGTGTATAACCTTGAATTTATTCTGGTAATCCTTATGTTATTCTATGGCCTAGGATAACGCGACAACTTCTTATTCTTTCTATACAATGTAAAATTGTTTCTCTCCCCTTTGTTACTTTTTACTTGAACTTTCATTAACTGACCTTCATTAATCTTCAGATAAAATGCCCTGACAAGTATATGTGTGACCAGATTGTTCGAAATGTATAGCTTAAATACATCACCTTTTTCAGATCAACTTCATCTTCTCATTGTTCTGTCGAAATTAAAGGTAGTCCCACCTACTGTATCTATGAAAAAGCTTACTGATAAAACATACTTAAGATCATATAACTTGGATTCTCTTTGAGGGATCTTTACTAATGTGTATTCCTAATCATTGTATGCACATTATGAATTTACCTATTTGAAATCAATCAAGATAAAATACATATCTAAGAGTCTGATATTAGCAAGTGTTTTTTTAACATTTCACAGATTGGTACATAAAGACGTGAATATTTACATCACATTAATTCATCTCGTTTCATTTAATTGATAAGTGGTATTGTACATCGTTTTAAATCTTATCCATCACCAATCAGCCATTAACCGGCATCGGCAATAAAATTGATTAGATATATAAGAATTTTATTGTTCAGTATAAGAGCAAGAACAAAGATTCTAGCAGAATAACATGAATTCATTTTATTTCGTAGGTTCTCGTCAGCTGCTTACAACCTGTGGTATTTAAAGAGATAATAATTACATAATGGGTTTAAATTGCTTACATGAGAGGGTTTATATTGAAGAAATATTCGCAAAGTATGACATGGGTGTAAATGAAATTAGTAGACTGAATATTGTAAATATATACCTAATGTGAAAGAATATTCTAGAGCATTAATCGCGACAGCAGTTCACTTGTTTCTAACCCTTTTGAACTGCTGTCACGATTAATGCTCTAGAATATTCTTTCACATTAGGTATATATTTACAATATTCAGTCTACTAATTTCATTTACACCCATGTCATACTTTGCGAATATTTCTTCAATATAAACCCTCTCATGTAAGCAATTTAAACCCATTATGTAATTATTATCTCTTTAAATACCACAGGTTGTAAGCAGCTGACGAGAACCTACGAAATAAAATGAATTCATGTTATTCTGCTAGAATATTTGTTCTTGCTCTTTTCAAAATGACAAAGGGAACCATGTGTATGAAATGTTCGGTATAAGTTTATTATAGAAATCAAATATAAGCCAATATCATAATTGCAACTATTTATATTTATATATAAGATCCCGATCTCAGTGTTGCATGCGAATAAGCTTAGTATAAATACTTTTTAATGACAGATTCTTGAATACATTCAACATGGCCACTAATATTAATAACAACATATTTCTGATAGTTGAATGAAGGCAGTCATTAGGAAACCTAGTATTCAGGTTTTATGCCAGTATGTGTCAGAGACATTAATCTGTGATATTATGCTTTCCATGGTTTTGGAAATGATGTCATTCAATGTCACAGTCAGAATTATTACGGGCTTCTCACACTGCTGGGATGTTTACACTGGTTTACCAATTAGTGTTGACCAATGTTACGTTTTAACTCCGCCTGTAGATCTTATACGGTTACTGCCGGTCCCAAGCCCGGGTAAAGGAGGAGGGTTGGGCATGGAGTTAGCGTCCCCATCCCGTAGAAAACTAACTCGCTAAAAAAACGCTTACCAGAAAAAATAATTCAAACCATTTTAACTCTGCCCTGGGAGTTAGAAGGTCTTCATTTAGAAGAATTATGACGCTTCATGGTGAAAGCCGAGTTCCTTCGGAAGCCACGAGGCCGATGCCCCTTCTAACAACCAGCGCAAAAATTTTTATAGGTACATGGAACGTTCGAACAATGTGGGAAACCGGAAAGACCAGTAAAATAGCAATGGAAATGAGGAGATACAACTTAGCAGTACTGGGGAATCAGCGAAACCCACTGGACCCAAGCTGGACAGAAAAGGCTAGCTACGGGAGAGATGCTGCTATACTCCGGTCACGAAGAGGACAATGCTCCACACACTCAGGGAGTCGGTCTTATGCTATCCAAAGTAGCACGAAATGCACATGTAGGATGGGAATCTCACAGATCCAGAATCATCAAAGCATCATTCAATACAAAGGAGGGGATCTTAATGAATATTATCCAATGTTATGCACCCACCAATGATAGCAACGACGACATTAAAGATCAGTTCTACGAGCGGCTACAGTCAATCATTGAGAAATGCCCAAGAAAGGACCTAACTATTCTGATGGGAGATCTAAATGCCAAAGTCGGAATAGACAACACTGGATATGAAAATACTATGGGACGACATGAACTGGGAGAAAGAAACGAAAATGGAGAAAGATTTGCAAATCTATGTGCGCTCAACAAATCGGTCATAGGAGGCACAATATTTCCACACAAGCGTATACACAAGGCTACATGGATCTCACCGGACCACATTACAGAGAACCAAATAGATCATATTTGCATCAACAAAAAATTCCGAAGGACAATGGAAGATGTGAGAACCAGGAGAGGTGCTGACGTAGCTTCAGATCACCACCTAGTTGTAGCCAATTTAAAACTGAAGCTTAAAAAGAACTGGACAAGTGGACAAACAGCACAACAAAGGTTCAATACAGCCTTCCTTCGAGATACTGACAAACTCAATGAATTCAAGATAGCTCTCAACAACAGGTTCCAAGCCTTACAAGATCTACTGAAAGAAGAAGAAAGTAGTATGGAGGACAACTGGAAAGGCATCAAGGAAGCATTAACTTCAACGTGTCAAGAGGTTCTCGGTCTAAAGAAATACCATCGTAAGGAATGGATCTCTACAGAAACACTGGACAAGATCAAAGAAAGGAAGAACAAGAAGGCAGCAATAAACAACAGCCGAACACGAGCAGAGAAAGTCCAAGCACAAGCTGAATACATAGAAGCAAACAAACAAGTGAAGAGGAGCATTAGAGCCGACAAGAAGAAATACGTGGAAGAACTAGCAACGACGGCAGAAAAAGCTGCTAGAGAAGGAAATATGAAACAGCTTCACGATACAACGAAGAAACTAGCAGGGAAATACAGTAAACCAGAGAGGCCGGTCAAAGACAAAGAAGGCAAGCCAATCACCGAAATTCAACAACAGCGTAACAGATGGGTAGAATATTTCGAGGAACTCCTGAATAGGCCGGCTCCAATGAATCCACCGGACATCGAAGCAGCACACATAGATCTTCCTATAGATGTCAACCCACCTACGACGGAAGAAATTAGAATGGCCGTCAGACAAATCAAGAACGGGAAAGCAGCAGGACCTGACAACATACCAGCTGAAGCACTGAAATCAGACATCGAAGCAACCACAAGCATGCTTTATCTTCTATTCAAAAAGATTTGGGAGGAGGAACAAGTGCCGATGGACTGGAAAGAAGGACACCTCGTCAAGATTCCAAAGAAAGGAGATCTGAGCAAATGTGAAAACTACAGAGGCATTACACTACTGTCAATACCAGGGAAAGTCTTCAACAGAGTGTTGCTGAACCGGATGAAGGATGCAGTAGATGCCCAACTTCGAGATCAACAAGCTGGATTCCGTAAGCATCGGTCGTGCACAGACCGAATTGCGACACCACGGATCATCGCCGAACAATCAGTTGAGTGGAACTCATCACTATACATCAACTTCATTGATTATGAAAAGGCATTTGACAGTGTAGATAGGAGGACATTATGGAAACTTCTTCGACACTACGGAGTTCCTGAGAAGATTGTCAATATTATCCGGAACTCATACGACGGACTACAGTGCAAAGTAGTGCATGGAGGACAGCTGACAGATGCATTCCAAGTAAGGACCGCAGTCAGACAAGGCTGTTTACTCTCTCCCTTCCTCTTTCTTCTGGTGGTCGACTGGATTATGAAGACCTGGACATCTGAAGGAAAACACGAAATACAATGGACAGCTCAGAGTCAATTAGACGATTTGGACTTCGCAGATGACCTAGCCCTCCTATCACGTACACACGAACAGATGCAGATGAAGACAGCCAATGTAGCAGCAGTCTCTGCATCAGTAGGCCTCAGCATACACAAAGGAAAAACCAAGGTCCTCAAATTCAAAGCAGAAAACAGCAATCCAATCACTCTTGATGGCAAAACTCTGGAAGATGTAGAGTCCTTCACATACCTAGGAAGCATCATCGATCAACAAGGAGGATCCGATGCAGATGTAAAGGCGACGATTGGAAAAGCAAGGACAGCATTCCTACAATTGAAGAACATATGGAACTCAAAACAACTTTCAACCAATATCAAAGTGAGAATCTTCAATACGAACGTCAACACAGTCCTACTGTATGGAGCTGAAACTTGGAGAACTACAACAACCACAATCAAGAAAGTACAAGTATTTATAAATAGCTGTCTACGCAAGATACTCAACATCGATTGGCCGGAAACCATCAGTAAAAGCCTACTTAGGAGAGGACAAATCAGCTTCCAGGTGAAGAGGAAATTAGGAAAAGACGATGGAAATGGATAGGACATACATCACGTAAATCACAAAACTGCATCACGAGGCAAGCCCTAACTTGGAACCCTGAAGGGAAGCGGAAAAAAGGAAGGCGAAAGAACACATTGCGTCGGATAATAGAAGCAGATATGAAAACGATGAATTACAACTGGACGGAGCTAGAAAGGATTGCCCAGGACAGGGTTGGATGGAGAATGCTGGTGAGCGGCCTATGCTCCTTCACGAGGAGTAACAGGCGTAAGTAAGTAAGTAGTAATGTTATGTTTACTTAATGCTTAATGACGATAGAATTCTATCAATAAAATCTCATATTAGTTGACAAGAAACGCAAATAATACGTATCTCCACATTTTTAACTAAATTCAGAATGCGATTGTTCTGAAGTCTATTGAACTACCAATTACTTGTTATGTGTGAGTCATATAAGCTAATAAATCACACTTTAGTCAGTCCTATAGTTACACAATTCACAACAATCTCAGACAGAAACGTTTTAATGCATTTTATTCATCAACGAAGGCAAATGGCTAAGTGGTGTTTGCTAAGCCTGATTAACTCTGTAGGTTCGATCGGGCAAATGGTCAAAACAGTTAATAACAATATTATCCAAGTTAGTTACCATATTGAATATGGAACCCATTATTTTAATAGTAGTTATATACTAAGTGGTAATATGGTAAAATATATGGAAAGATGTTGCTTAAATAAAAGCAGTTATGAAGAAAGCATTTTCAGTTTTTAATTGAGATCATGAACCGATTGATGTTAGACCACCATTAAAATCTGGAAGCACTGGGCATCCGTTTCGTCCTATTGTGGGTCTTCTCAGTTTTCCAGTATGAAACACGAATATTTTCTAGAAGATATCTTACATGTGGAAAGCCATTAAATAACTTTTTCGCCAATGATATTTCACTCAAATAAGTTCTCTAACAAAGTATGAATAATCGATATTACAGAAAGTAATACAACCCACTTTATAAGTATAAATACTCATCAATGTATTTTTTTAATGAAACAAAATGTTCCCAAAAGAAGGAAATAGTGAAAGCAACAATAAGAAACATAGTTTGAATATAAGTTGAAAAACACGTATAATTATACCGTAGTAACATTAAAAGCCAGAATGTGTTCCAAAGTCGGTGGTAGTAAGACTGTTTTTCCAAAGTTGTAATAAGAATCAATTGTCAGCTGAGGTAGTTAATGGAATAAATCACAATTTAGTCACCAACTAATAATTAGAGCGTAATATAGAATTCCTCATTATTAAAAGAATCAAGCATTCATTCAAATATGGTATAATTAAATAAAACAGTAACAATCCAAGTAGAATAAAGTAATGCGAAAAACACATGAGTATTTTGTACCAACACAATAACACAGCAAAATTCATGAGGTTATTCAGACTTCCACTAAAACCAAGTAAAACTCAGAGTATTGTAACTTCTTAATAATGGAATACACGTAAAACTGATATGAATGAGAACATAATCATAAAAACAGGCATATATATATATCACAATGGGGGTTTGTGGAGATTGTAGTAATTTTAATAGTTGAATTCAAATCTCCATTGTATATAATAATCATTATGTGCTTCCTAGTGACTAGCTTCAAGATGGATTTCGTGAAGTTCTAGTGAGTAGCCGTGAAAAATGGAGTCCAATCCGTGTCGTCAGGATATACGTATCTACTTTAGACAATGGATAAAGAGTTGCGCAAGACCACTGATCGATTGAAGTTTGACATTAACACCGCTGGGTGCCGACTCAAAGGCCTAGAGGTTAAATGTTCATTAGAGTTACCGAAGGTCCTGAATTCGAGTCCCACATGCAGGATCGCGGATGCGCACTGATGGGAAGTCTTATGCTGAGACGAAACGGCCGTCGATGCTTGCAGGTTTTCAATGGTGGCTTAGCTTAGATCGACTAATGATTCGACGATTATATATATGAAATAAAGAGTTACTGGAATACTTTACTCAGGATCACTTTGACATACGATATTTTCTACAAAGTACGTTAGTATTTACAAATTGTATTTATCTGTAGTCCGTTGTATGTAAACTTGGCTATTTTTCTTCTGTTTAGTCAATCGACCGTTTCAATAGAAAGCAATTTATTTCTTTACTCGTAAACTTCTATCTGTTTTTTGTTTTGGAAAAGTAATAAATATATTCAGTTCCTCATTAATCAATAATAACAATTCTATGGTTACACTTCATGAAGGAATTTCTAGAATTCATCAAGTAAACTCCTTAGTAATCTTATTAGTCGTAATAATAAGTAAAGCATCTTATGATACTGTTGACAAAGTTATTCTTAGATTCCAGTATGTACAAAATTGAATAAAAATAATAGTTCAATTAACCTAAACAAATAATTTAGTGATGTAAAACTATTTCTCATATACAAAGAATAGAATCTTTTATTTCTTCACATACCAATATCTAACTGCTGTATTACTGAAATCTAATAATGAAACCAATTAAATTGATTTTACTAGATCTCATCAAAACGTTTCATATGTGTAATATTTGGTATTAAATACTTAATCTTTACACAGTTTTATTTTAACTAACGGTATTTATCAGTATGGGTTTGTGGAGATTATTAAGTTTTTGACTGAGATCATGAACAGATTGATGTTAGACTATCATTGAAAATCTCAAAGCACTGGACGGCCATTTCGTCTTATTGTGGGTATTTATCTTAAAAGCATTCAGGAACATTATTTTATTTCGAATTCCATGATAAAGATTCTTTTCATTTAGTGTACATAACGTTTCTTATCGTAGAGTTGATTAATTAAAAATTCCTGAATAATAAAGACGGATAGTGGCTAGCGGTGGATTCCTTGACGCGCTTTTCTTCCTATTAGGACTCAGTAGCTAAGTGGATCACGCTATGGCTTCTTAAGTGAACGGCACTGGGTTCAAGTCCCGCAGTCAACATCAACTCTGGGATGCAGGTACATCTATCTGACGAGTCACGAATAGGACGAAACTGGATTCCTTTGCTAACCACTATCCATCTTTGCATAGAATGCTTGTGAATTAAGGCTTCATCGAGGCAATCTGCATAGGTTGCACATATGCCAACAAGAAACTGATCAATTGCAGTCCTAAATAATAATGGGAAGATATAAGTAAAACAACACCAAGTGAATTATTGAATAATGATTTATTGAAGCTAGATTTCTTCAAAAACCAATGAACATGGACTTGCTGATAATTTGACGTATTCATGAAATTTCGTTTTGAATATTTAAAAGTTGAAGCGAACATTGAATTACAGGATATCCAGCTGTAGTTGTTTTGTTTACCTCATAGAATTGATGACACTTACTGAACTTAACCAACATACCTCTGATATATTTGTCACAAATAATGAAAGTATCATCTAAGTAAAGATAGATGGTGGCTAGCAGTGGAATCCAGGAACGCGTCAGCTGGATGTGCCTGCATCCCGGAGTGAATATCAACTGCGGGACTCCAACCCAGTACCGTTCGCTTCAAATACCATCTCGTTATCTATTTGGCTACTGCGTTCTGTCAGCCACCTGCTTGTGCAATGGGGTGAAGTCTGAAATTCACTTGGTATTGTTTGCTTGTATATTCCCATTTTATATTATATTACAAGCTAACCATCATTCATCTTTGCTCATAAAGCTTGTAACCTAAGGTAATATCGAGGAAATCCGCACAGAATGCACATATGCCAACAAGAGACTGATCAATTGCAGTGCTAAACAACAATGGGGCGTTACAAGCAAACCTTGGCAAGCGAATGTACCCTTTAAGGATCTATTTAACAGACAGAAGCTGTTAATTGTTGGTTCATCTATCGGTCTACTTGCGCCTGTGGAACAGGTTATGTTGCCCTGACAGAGAGAGTTACTCCAAAACATATCTCTGAACATGACTATCAACTTTCTAAATATATACAGATTTCAGTTAATAGCTCAATCTTAAAACACCTGACTAGTTCAGGTCAATCCGTTTCTTTAGGAGCCTCCTTCAAAATCATACATGTGGTCAGAAGAGGAATGCAAATGAAAAACCTATGTAGAGAAGACGTTATTGCCATCTACCAGTTCAAGCCTAACCTTTGGATACAAAAAATAGTATTTTCACTTCCTCATTCTTTCATGGTATTAAACTTCCTTTTTACCTTCTATGATCTGTCACTTTTATTTCTACTTCTTTTCAATTATTCTCACAAATATTAATTAGCCATTACTATAACTTCTAATTGTTCTTAATAGCTATCAAGCTGATTATTACCAAACTTCGTTTCAATATCTGATTTTCGTAAGCCATTCATGATGACATACTACCTCACATTTTCTTTAATTATTCAATGTATCTTTGTTTCACTATAAACTTCTATTTTACCGAATAAAATACGAATGTCCAGCTAAAGTAAATAAAATTGTTGGAAAGGATATTCTCTTCCCTGAGCTGTATTTATTCTTCATCTAAGATACAATGAGTTACTTTCGTGATTTAAACACAAGTTAATTGTTATCAATAATCGATTGATATCGATTATTAATACTACGATTTATAATCTTTCTATTATTTGTCACACTACCACTATTCCATACATGTGACCACTGGCTTTTAGGTAACCACAACACATATATATCCTCATACACAATAGTGTGACTCACGTTCACAATATAACATACATTGAACATCTCTAGTTGTTTTGTTTGTATTCGTCTTTAACAATTTCAATTTGCTTATATCTGATTGCTTAATGTTCCCTTAAATTACATCAAATTACATTTGGTTAGATAAAACGTTGGAACTAGTTGATTTCAAAAAAGGTAGAGTTTTCCATTCAGTAATATTTTTTTGTTGAATTTTAATACAGAAGTTACTATATTCATCAATGTAATGAGATTAAATAATTATTTGAAAAAAAATGCCTAGATGTAAACCTACCAAACAGAACATGGTGCTTATTTTTTTTCCTCAGGAATAAAATCTGTCAGTTACTAAATGTATCATGTTATATCCCTAACAACATATAATTCAATAGAAAACAAAATAAATTGAATTTAAACGGATATAAAAGTAGACCGTTTAGGAGTGAGTGAATATTTCTTTCTATGAATAGTACCATTAATAATTCCGTTTTTTTATAATCAATATTGACTCTTTTTTTAATGTTGCATGTTTATCATCTAAACATTAACATTTTCGTTATATCTTACTAACAATCGTAATTACACATGCTTGTATGATGTATTTGCCTTAAAGTGGACCACTTTATGAATTATTGATTTAGATAAATAACTGTAGAACATAAGCAAGATTCTTCTTTCATATATCTTTTATGTTTCAATATGATGAGAATCTTTTAGATATTGAAATGTTGTGATTAATCCACATACTTTGTGAAAAATAAATACAAACTAATACCATCAAGTCCTGTTCGTGATTGATCGACCTCATTTAGGGTCTATTTGAAAACTGTGGGATTATGGACAACTGTTCGGTATTAGTATAAGGGCTCTTCAGAAATTAGTACACATGATTATATCGAGCGTCGAATAAAAGAAGTTCAGGTTTCGAGATGACTACTCAATCATCAAAGCTGATTATTAAAGACTGTTTCGCTCCAAATATTTTCCTTGCTCACTGCTGAAGAGTCCCATGCAAGGAGATGTTAAGTGTTGAATGCTCCTCAATTTTTGATGGTACTCAATACAAGATCAATTCATTACGAATATTTTTTACAAAATGATGGCTTAATACCGTACAGTCAAACATACTCACCCAATATTCGCTTTAAAATACCGTTTTCACTACCCAAATGACATAAATAGGTTAACAGTTTATTAAATGTTCTTGAAATAAGAATTATTATCATTATTAATAGCTCCATTCATTATTACATGTTTAGTACAATAAGAAATTTTCAGAACAAAGTATTTCAACAACCATTTTGCACAAAAAGCAAAAAAACAGTCTATAACTACATACATATATACATGGAATAAGTAATCAAACTATCTGGAATTAAATGAAATGCTTTTAATAAGATAATAATCTATACAGCATTTAATTAGCAACATGTTTAAAAGTACAAACTTCAAATTAGATCAGTTCCTGAGACATGTTCGTTGCATATTATATGTACTAGATATCGTATCGCTCAATACTTTTCATGCATCATTATGTTATATAAGTTATATATACTTGTTAGGTATTCAAATTTATTTTGATATGGATTACATCGAAATGATTTCCGGGCGATTTCATGACTGTGGAATCGACAGCTGTGCAAAAATATACCAAACAGCATCGATTCCGATTTAAGGTCTCTAGAGCGACGCTGCTGGATGATAGGGGCGACCTCATCAGTTAATCTAGGTGGTATGCTGGTGCCAAACTGATCCACCACTCTGCTGTAACTTGGATTGCTTAGACTACACTTTTAAGCACTAATATCGTAAAGGACTACCTTATATATATATATATATATATATATATATATATATATATATATATATATATATATATGAAGTGCTTGAGTCTTGGCTAGTACAGTTTATGTATGTAGGTATCTGCATAAGCTAAGCGCCCAGCCGTTTTGTAATGAACTACGTCAGACAACCTGCCCTATGTTTAAGAGCCCCAACTAAGTAATAAAAAAACGTATCCGTAAAATAAACGAAAAACGAGGGGTAGTTAATTCAGATGAAAGAACTGGTAATCGTTAGCTCCATCTTAAGAGCGCTGTTGCCTAAGATTATGCTATGATATTCATGAGCCCAAGCTAATGTACTAGTGGAGTGCATGTAACATATAAGAAAGAGGTAGCAAATATGATTGAACAGAGCAATGAGTATCAACCCTTCTGATGAGGCGAATATGCCTATGTGTATGCTACAGAATGCATAAGCGAAAACTTATGTAACAGATATGCAGGTAATGTATACTTGATTCAGGTTTGTTATAACGTGAAAATACTGCTTATTAGAGGACAGCGAATTATTGATCGGACCAAAGACGCGCAAACACGTAGAACAGCCTAGGGTTCTGATTGGTCCCACTTCCCTGTCTAACCCAGCCAGTTGAGTCCAGAACGCAAGTCACAGCCTCGGATATATGAATCATTATATTTCAAAAATACTCTGTTTATATACTAATCAAGCAGACCACGACGTACCATAAAATAGAAAATGACATTGTACAATATTGGCCAACAGGAAAATGACACGTTAAATAAATATTGACCAATAAGATGATATCATTTCATGTCCAAGGATAGCATTAGGCTTAACAGGATAGTTTTTGGGATATTTTCCTGAATATCCCAACAAGGTTCGATGTGCACGCTCATCAATACCTAGAAGGTTCTAAAGGTTTTCATTTGAAAACATATCCATACGGTGAGTTTATGTGCCTAGAAATGACAGTCTTTGTGTCAGAACAACCAAGCAGGCTCTACTAAGTGAGGCCTCATCAAGCTTGATTGGCTGGCACACTGCACCAGACATAGTTAATGCGATGTATTTATTTCTTGAGATAAATAGTTTCGGACTGCAAAACCAAATTTAAAAACAGTAATTATTGTTTTATGACGCACAACTGTATGATATGTAGGCCCTCTTTATTAATTAAATCCTATTTGTTTCCATAGAGAATAGAAAAGCTAAACATTGTTTGATTCCAAAGTGGTATCATGGACTAGTCATCATGGAACAATTTGCATAAAGTTAAAATTATTAATTTTTTTGAAATATTCGGCTACCACCTTGGAAGCCGTGTTTCAAATTGACTCTCTATTGGAAAACAGCATGAACTGATCTCCGTCAGAATACCATTAAATACCAGTCAGCATCACTCACCTGTTATAGTTCTAGTGGGGGACTTCTCAACAATGGTTAGTTATGATCTTGCAAAGCACCTAACTAAGTGGTTTTCAGGCCAGTGTATTACAATTCGCGGGTCCATACTCTCAACGTAAATCAATTTAAATATAATGCGATGATCATCTATCGACATCAGTGTGACCGTCTCACTCCCTTGGATTTGGATATCTCGCAGGAGTTTTAAGAAATAGGCTATAAGTTGGTAAATTTATGTTTTATTCCAATGGTTCGGGGTTCTATTTTTTATTTCTTATAAAAAATCCGTGACAGAACAACACGTAGATTATGTGGGTGTACATAAGCTGATATCATGAACAACAATCATAAAAAAAACTACTAAAAGTTGCAATATGGGGTGAAAGATGGGAGAAAAAGAAACGACTAAAAATTTATGATGACTATGCTACTAATTAATAACTTTTGTCCTCTCAACTTTGCAAAACAACTGATCGAAATAATAGAATTGCATCATTATATAATTCCAATTATATCTGTAGCCGGTCTTTTCGAATAAAAAAACATAAACATTTATTGTTCAGAGTTTGTGGAGATTGTGGGACATAATAACATATATTATATACTAATCGAAGTTAACAATCGATAAAACCATCAAACAATGAACAGCTATTTCTTCTTAATGTGGGACTCACTAGTGAACATATGTCAAGGATTTTCAAGACTTTGAAAATATGATTGCGAAATACATGGAATAGATTAATATGTAAACCACTGCTAATTCAGTGATCTGATGGTTGAGTGCTAGTCAGGAAAGCCGGAAGATCAAAAGTTCAATAGTCGATGGGTTAGTGAAAACAACTGACCATCAGTTGATGGTTTTTAATTGCTGTTTATCTGATATTAAATAATTTTTGAAATACGTTTTGTTATGGCTGATATTGTAAGTTGAACTAAGTTTCAATATAGTGAAAATTCCCATTTTGCCATTTGGTAACTCAAGAAGGAACGAATTGAGCGAAGAAATTTCTTTTCAATTAGTTTTTCATCATGGCTCTACACTATATATATATATGATTTACAATAATGATATAATAATCATCGAATGGATACGTTACGTAATAGTTACATAATGACATTTATATTAACATTGAGTAGTTGGAAGAAAGAGGATTATTAATCATTTTGACTATTAATAATCCTCTTTCTTCCAACTACTCAATGTTAATATAAATGTCATTATGTAACTATTACGTAACGTATCCATTCGATGATTATTATATCATTATTGTAAATCATATATATATATAGTGTAGAGCCATGATGAAAAACTAATTGAAAAGAAATTTCTTCGCTCAATTCGTTCCTTCTTTAAACTAAGTTAGTTTATACGAATATTCGTCAATGTTGGAACGACTAATTTAACAGAAATTGGACACCGAATATAGAGTAGTCATTAAAGAAAAGTATACGGTTCCATGTTATTTAATTCTTTTGGGTACCACACATATTTATTGGAAATTATCTGTTTATTATTTGTGCAAAATTATATTTGAAATAATTTCAAAGTATGAAATTTAAAATAATTCCGATGTTTCGTCCAACCAACTTGTCTGGACTTCTTCAGGGTGATAATCAAAATTACCAAAGTATGATGATATAGCGTGTTAACAATCAAATCAGATCAAGTCTATACCGTGCTAATGCAATCATATTTGGATGTCGACTTTAGTAAACACCATAACATGAGTCGGTTAAATGCGAATTCTGTAAAATTTTCACGACTGAAACAAAATTTGTGTGTGTGTGTATGATTGAGTTAGTAATGATTGATATTCGGTGTTAATATGAAGGAATAAATAAAGTTGCAAGTTGTAGGTTGACAATTGTTTCTGAATCATTGATGTGCAAATAAAAATGAGAATCATCAATTACATGAAACTATTGCTAAAAATAGTTCACACCGATTTCCGTCAACATAATGATGCATGTGAAATAAACAGGTTGGATAGAGAAAGGGACCAAATACCTGTTAAGGCATATTTGCCAAGTAGTTGCTAGTTGAATATCATACTTTCGGTTCAGGTTGTTCTTGTTCGCCCATATATACAGCGCTTCTGCTGTCAACCGTTTTTTATGAGTGTTCGAGCCTTTTTGAAGTATTTTGGTTTCTTCAAAATTAATCTTGTGTCCTGTTTCTAACGCATGTAACGCTATCCAAGACTTATTCTCAAGTTTCTTGAGATCAACCGAGGATTTCGGGACATTTTTCAGTGTCTTTGTTTCTTCAACCTTACATTCAATTGTCTGGAAATTTCTCCCACATAAGCTGCATTACAATCATATTTAACGTAGATAATTAAATGTAAAAAAACAACAATTTCATAAAAACAAACTTGTGAATAAGTCTTGGATAGTGTCATATGCGTTGGAAACAGGACACAAGATTAATTTTGAAGAAACCTAAATACTTCAAAAATGTTCCAACATGGTCCTAACATGGAACCGTATACTTTTCTTTAATGACTACTCTATATTCGGTGTCCAATTTCTGTTAAATTAGTCTTTCCCACATTGACGAATATTCGCATAATATCATATTTGACTGTTATTTTTGAAGGAATAATTAGTCTTTAGTTGTAAAATAATTAGATCCAACAACCTTGTTTTTGATCTGATAAATCAATAAAGACATGAAACTGAATTGAATTCATTTCAACTTTATGAACAGTCTCATCTTATTGATAAAAGAAACATTATATCTTTTTTTCAATTTATATCATTTAGATAACATGATCACATCAAGAAAAAATGATCTAAAATATAAAATAAAAAGGATCATACCTAATATTCAAATCATTTTTTGTCAAATACATAATTCAATATGATAATAGTTTTCAACTAACTCTGCTGAAATTCGTGCTTTGATGAATTCATAGACAATGTTTATTTTGAAATGTTACTCCTTTTTGGAAATTTAGTTTCATATCAGTAGCTTAACTTAAAACCAGTCTTTAATATATTCAGACTGTAGATATCAGTTGTATATTACAAGTAATTTTTAAATTCTGTTTTCATAATTCGAATGAGTTAAATCTTTCCACATAGATATTTATATCTAGCCAATAAAACATGATGATTTGAGAATCCATAAACATGGTTTTATTACTTTACTAACGTTAAAAAAATTGATGGACTCATCAATTAGCTATTTGTCAAGTATGATTCATTGTGAACGAGAACAGAGCTGTAGGTAAAGTCATCGAACTGAACTACGTGAACTTGTATAATCTACGTTGCTTACTCTCTAATTAAAAATAGTGAAGAAGCCAATAAGTCAGTAAGGATATAAAAAGAGCTAACTGAAGAAATTACATCTATTTGACACGCTGACATTAATGTTTAATTCACGTATATGTAGATATACATATATAAGCCAGAGGTAAATCAAAGTAGGAAACAATTCTATTCTATAATTTGCTTAATTAAATGATTCAACTCTCGAACTTATGTTACTGTTTTGGCAAATATTATCAGCAACCACTAAGATGAATCATGAACGAAAGCATAATCAGTGGAACTTAATCATGTTTAAAAAGGAAAATGTTTCACTAAAAGTACTAGAGAGTCTTCGTGTTCTATTAAAACTTTATTCCAGTTGGATTTGTGCCAATGAGGATTTGTAGATAAATCATCCATATCATAGATACCAAACTATCGGAAGTATGTACGTGAACTAAAATTTTTTTCCATTATTATTATTATTATTATTATCAGTAGTAGTAGTAGTAGTAGTAGTAGTAGTAGTAGTAGTAGTAGTAGTAGTAGTAGTAGTACAGTAGAGTATCTTATTAGTGTAATTTATTTTCATGGAAATTTCAAATATTAACAACATACTTACTTTCATGATATCCATTAACTGTGAACTACATAAAAATAAGAGGTAGCTCAAAATTCATACAGTGACTACAAAATGATTGTGAATGAAAATGTAGCACTACTTTCAAACTTGATCAAGTCTCTTTGATTCATTTCTCAATGTATGTTGTAAAATAACGTTTTTATAAGAGCTTCTCATTCACACAATACACATAGATAGATAGGTAGATTCATAATATTTTCTGTGTTTCCATAATTTCATTCGGTTGATCAAATATGAATTCATTTATTTCCTTCTATTCAAATGTATTTAATTCCATACATTAGTAGTATATTCAGTAGTATAAGATTAAAATTAAAACTTGATAAAATTGATTCCCAAATATAAAATAATAATAATCACATTGATAAATGCCATATTAAAAGCTAATCTACAATGTATCATTAAAATATCGGTACACAATGACATTGAATAGACCAATTGTAAGTTAATAAAAAGTTGATAAAGACCATCTTCCTATTGGTTATTTGGTCATTTTATTTCCAGAAATCACTTGTCTTTAATTTCTTAATAATGAAGATGGATATTAATAATTATTATATAATAATGATATGCATCCTTGAAAAATCTTATTGGCATATATGCATACTGGATAATACGGTGGCGTCTAAAGCGAATGGTATTGAGTTCGAGCCACAAAAGGAACGTCAACTCTGAGGTGCGGGTACATCTAGTTGACGAATCACGAATAGGACGAAACGCGCGGCAAACTGGATTCCTTTGCTAGCCACTATCCATCTTTGCACAGAATGCTTGTGAATTAAGGCTATATAGAGGCAATCCGCATAGGATGCACATATGCCAACAAGAAACTGATCGATTGCAGTCCTAAATAATATTGGGAAGATATAAGTAAAACAACACCGAGTGAATTTGAAGAATAGTGTTTTTCATCGTGGTTAGTAATGGTGTTACATACTTCATTGTCATAACTAATTTGAACGTAAAAACTTCTTTCAGTCACTGTTTTAATGGTCAAAATTTTAAGAAGTAATCAGATATTACTTCTAGTTTTACAAATATGTAAACAATTTGATAACCTAACACCCAGTATTAATTCAATCAAATAGTCATATTACTTTAAGGAAATTAGCAAAAACAGAGTAAAACACAATTTTTGACTTTATTACTGTTTTTTTAAAGGTTAACCAATGGGACTAAAATATTTCTACAATTATTATATAGAGGCAAGAGGATAGATTTTAAAGCGTATTACGCCTTGATAATCACATAAGCTGGTTTATTTTGTTCCGATTAATGGTTTCTTGAAAAACAAATCTATCTTTACGGTCACTAGTATTACTTTCATTCATCCGTACTGCCTAAATTGTTATCACTAACACATACTTGTGTTTTATGAAGTCAGTATTAAATTTGTAAGTACGAAACAGATATCTGAAAGGGTTTTGTGGAGATTTTTAGAAATTTCAATACTTAAAATCATAAGTCAATTCAAGCTAGATCACTATGGAAAACCTGGAAGCACTGGACGGCCATTTCGTCCTATAGTGTGACGACTCAGCAGTGCGCATCCACGATTTCGCCTCCCGCGAGATTCGAACCCAGGACCCAGATATGTTGAATGAATGATTAGTGATTATTTTCAGATATCGTAATTGGTAACTACAGGGATAATAATGTGCATTATAACGCGGGATGCCTTGCAGAATATAAAAAATAGTTGTAGTTTATTTACACTAATTATTACTCAGTGTATAAAATGTCTCACGAATGACAGAGATCTACGACAGATCTCAACACGGTTATATGTTAACGTTAAATTTTATCTTAAATATTACTTAATATATGGAAGAAATAAAATTGGTCAGTCTCAAACTTATTATAATAAGTAGATAGAGCTGGCTAGATAGACAAATAAAATCTAGCTTACGTAAATACTTCTACTAACCTAATTATCTTTGTTAATTTAAAGCAAACAATTAATCAATACAAACTTCTACAATTGTTCTATGGAGTAATTACAAGAGAAAAAGATTTTATAGACCGGTAGATCGATAATTATAACTCTAAATGCATTCCTATTCAAAAAATATTCCCTATCTAACATTCGGTATACATTTTAGTATTTAACTCAAAACAGCTCTAATAATGGTATACTTCACTTAAATAGAGTTATACAAAGTAATTATAATTTTTTCTCATCAAACTTAACAGAAGCTTTTATTACTGATTAGATCAAATTATTATGCTTCAATGTTGGTATATTTACTTACATTATTTTGTAGAGTAACCGAATTAATTGATTCGGTGGTTCTGAATACCAAGAATGGTCTAATTCATGTTTCATAATTAGATTAATAGAATACTTGGAATGTTTTTCAACTTTATGAAGTAAGAATTATTCAAACAAGCCCAATATCTCAAAAGTTCAATATTGAAATTCGTTTGAGCTCATTACTGAGCAACACTAAGAACCTTAGAATGACATGCGATCATGTCAAATCATTTGTGAATGATGTTATTTTTGAGGCTGTAAATACTTTGAAACTATAAAATGACCCTATTAAGAATGCTAAGAATAAACTTTGCATAAAGCTATAATATATCAATTATAAACAGAGAGAAATGGTGACTAACAGTGAATATTTCAAAAGATTACTGATTGTTTTATAGGTTTCGTTACTGGTTAAAAAATAAATAAATCCTATCACAGCTAAACCAGAAGTATATCCTTAACCAAGCACGATATCGGTAAAATTGTATTGAGGTTAAAATCTTAAATAATACGGGTTGTCATGTATATATGCATATAACATATGACATATATCTTCAATAGTTGAAATCACGAATCAATTGAAGCGAGACCATCATGGAAAACCTGGAAGCACTGGATGGCCGTAGTGGTCTAACTTCAATTGACTCATGTTTTCAATTATTGAAGTTAATATAATATCTACAAAATCCCCTTCTGATATTAATCAACATATGCTCAAAAGTGACTGGCTTCAAGAGATATTTCCTGGAGTTTTAGTGAGAAGCAGTGGTCAGTGGAATTCAACCGGGTATGGTGTGAGATAGTAACTCACTGAGGACAATGATGGATGTGTCGCTCAATTTCGTGGATTAGTTGAAGTTAGACATTAACACTGTTGGATGCCGGCCAGATCAGTGGTCCAGAGGTTAAGTGTTCACGTGCGAGTCTGATAGATCTTGTGATCGAATCTAGCTTCAATTGACTCATGATCTCAACTATTAAATTGCTATAATATCCACAAAACCCCTTCCTATACAATTCGTAAAGATAACTGTGTTGATCCCATGCTCAAATAATAAGGTAAAGACCCTTTCTTAGACGTATAGGTCTCATGTGTGTAGAAGTTAAACGAGAACATAATAATGCGCTAGATTTTTGTTCAGTTTGTGGAGAATTTCGAGCAATAATTTTGTTTTGAACGAATACTCCGTAGTGGCAGTATGTTCTGTAGTCGAATGATTTATGCATCTACTACTACCTATTTTAGCAATGCGGGAAAGTTTTCCTAAATCCTATTGAACAACAAATACACCTTATTCGATAAGAAAAAAACAAATTTACAAATGCAGACTGTACAGTTTCAATCTGAAGGCTTATTCTTTAGTTGTTTTAGTAAATATAGGTCAAGTAGGAAACGTTGATAGTAGGGTCACTGACACGAAAGTTCTTTTGAGGCACTTCAAAACAATCATCTAAGAGTTTGTAAATTATTTGAGGATCATACTGTATATTGTAAAATTAAGCACTAAAAATATTTACATTAATGAGCTCACTAACCTAGTGTTTTAAGTATTGTTAACACAGAGAGAAATGAATTTACATTGTAAAATAACTCCTCAACAGAAATATCCTCAAATTACCAGCTTCTTTATTTTACAATTAGAGAAATAGCGTTCATTATGAATATCATCACTGAGTGATTGAGAACATATGCAAATTATTGTAATTTGTGCTTAATTTTTGTAAACATAAAATGGAAACACGATTTTTAAAAAAACTTTAACTAAAGTTTCAATGACAAATCGATAACATGTGTTAAGCCTGATCATAAAACAAAAAATAAACAAGAAAAAAATATATAATAAAGGTCATTCTTGATATTGTTTGACAGTAAACTTGAAGTATCCACACAGACAATGAAACCATTTCATGATAAACAAATTGTATCAATGTAGTTCAAACCAGTTAGTTTCATACTACATAGGATACTTTATTTAAAATAAATATGAATTTTGACGTATTTGTTAAACTTCAAATGTGTTGATATTATATGTTTCAACAGTGGCTTTATAAATATGAAAATCATACATTAGATACATCATTTTCATATCTTCCTTTCTCTACATACTCCATCTGCCTCTTCGCTTTATTTTTTAATCATCTCGCTGTGAATATCCCACTTCCAATTCCTGCTACATACTAATTATGTTTGTCCACATAAGTTGCACACACCGCAAGTATAGTAATTTAAAGAAATAAGGATTTAGAACACACATGGTATTAAGATCCAAAAGGATAAATACTGGGTTCAGGTTTGAACATAATCATTAATAAATTCACTTGGTGTTGTTTTACTTGTATCTTCTCATTGTTATTTAGGACTTCAATTTGTCAGTTTCATATTGGCATATGTACATTTTGTGCGGATTACCTCGATATAGCCTAAAGTCATTAACATGTATATCCAGCTGAAGTGTTTCAAATAGAATAGATGTGTGTTGTGAATTTTACTTATAAATGATATTCGGATATTTTAAATTCATACTACCTGGTTGACCGGTGAATATTGATTTTCTCCTGAATGAAAAACCATTACAATAGGTTTATAAAGAAACAAATCTTTATGAATAAATGGAACCTTGAAAAAGTGTCACTCAGAATCCTTGATGTGTATAACTTATGGAAACATTAGTCATACGTTTTTAAACGATAGTTTGCTAATCGTACATCCGATACATTTTGATTTATTTGTGTATGTTTATTTAAATTTGAATATATGCTGTCCTTTCTTAGTGTCCTGTATTTTTAAGAATCGTGTATCAATATGATATATGACATTACTATACTGAGATTAATATTGCTACTTTAGTCATTTTGGCAGTATGTGATTATTTGAAAACGCTAAGATGTAATATGTTTGTATGGTATCAGTGGTTCATATTTCAACATATACAAGTATAATTTTGAATGAATAGTCCATTAGAGATCATTTTAGTTTGATATTTCTTTTTAAAATGAAATGCGGTAGAAAAGTTGTATTTAAACTTCAAAAACGTTTATCTCAATGCAAGGTGAATCAATCAAATCAAATATTCAAGTACCGGAAGTGATAATTCTCTCAACCGAATAAATTACATAAATGATGTAAATTACATAGTTGTTTCTTAAAACTCAAATTACAAAATGTAGTTTTTTTCAAAAGATAAGAAATATAGTCGCATAATAAAATCTGGTGAATACAAGTATAGAAACAACCTAGTTGATTTTAAAAGTAGTGAATACTGATTTTTGAAAGTTTTATAGCTGTAATTTGGTTTAAATGTAACTAGTAGTATGTTAGAGAAATGCTCTAGTTTATTGTCTAATGGTTAGAAATTTCAATAGTTGGGGACATGAGTCAATTGAAGCTAGATCAAAATGGAAAAACTAGGACCACTGAAAAGCCGTTTCGTCGTATAGTGTGACTCCTCAGCAGTGCACATCCCCCTTTCCGACTCGCCAGATTCGATCACTGGATCTTTCAGACTCGCACGTGAACACTTAACCTCTGGACCACTGATCTGGCCGGCATCCAACAGTGTTAATGTCTAACTTCAACTAATCCACGAAATTGAGCGACACATCCATCATTGTCCTCAGTGAGTTACTATCTCACACCATACCCGGTTGAATTCCACTGACCACTGCTTCTCACTAAAACTCCAGGAAATATATCTTGATGCCATTCTCGCATTACTATTTCCCTATGCTACACTACTAAACTCAATTTAAAATGATTTCCTTCTCATTTTTCATCATTTTCTGCTGTTTACACTTATTTTCATAATTTATCATATTACACAGCTCACCTTCATCACAATTATGATTTATTCGGATTTATATAGATAATAATTCTTTTGGTTTTTAAGAAAGAAATTCAATTCATGTATATCTAATCATCAAAAATATTCGGAATCTCAATTTTTAAGTTACATTTTTATTCATTGATTATGTGACTTTGAACAACGCTAACAAAAGTTATAATTAAAGAAGAATGAAAACTGTTGAAGATTTGATTATTTTAAATGAACAAATAAATGAAATAGTATGATGACAAAAGGAATATAAAGTTTGAATGATATTTATGATGATTATAACTAATAAATTTGTCCATATATACAGCTTACTGTTATCCTTAATTTATTACTATTACTATTATTATTATCTTTATTCAATATTATGTTTTTAATACAATATAAAATTCTCAGTACAATGTTTTTCAATACGTTTCTGTTTCTTACTTCTTGGTCGATCCTAACGATAAATACTGAATGATCACCAGTTAGAAGTTAGCAGTTCAATCAACTGAAATCTAAATAATGTACATTCTTTTCGCTGCATATTGCCAGCAGCCACGAAATCTCTGACTGGACCTTTTGTAACTTGTACAACGAAATGTTGTACAATTTTCAGAAACGCATCTGAATAGATTATGCGATTAACAGCCATAATGATGTATCAAAACAAACAAAATTAAATAACTTGTTGAAATATGTATATGACAGGAACAGGTAGCCCAGATGTTCAAGCAGGTCGCCCATATATTCTTCCGGGATTGAAAAAGCACAACTGATTACTATAAACAACCAATAACAAATGAATGACATTTCACTGGAAATATAGTATCCAGATGAAAACCAATTAATACTATAGAATGTAAATTCGCGAAGAGGTATTCACCTAAAACATTACGAAGTATTATTGCTCAATGTTCATTCATTCATTCAAAACGATTGAAATTTGAAACGTTAATTAAATAAAAACACACTGTACTTTTCATTTACTCTTTATAGATGTATTATTTATTGATTACGGTCTGTTTCAATTAATTAGCAATTTTCTCATTCTCATTCATTAACAATATATTTGTGCGATACATTTCGAACAATCTGATCACACATATACTTGTGGAATTCCAATGGTTAAATAAGATTACAGGATAGATAGACATCTTCCTCCATTGCGAAACATTTGATTGAGACTGGTCATAAGGTTGATGGATATCAAGTCAGCATTTCAAGTGCTATACAAAAGCCTTCAAGGACGTATACTAGAGTTTACTAAACCCTTGGCTATACGGAAATCGAAACCCCTCTTATATGTTCAAAAACAATATGTTCTTAACCTTAAGCTACCTTGGAAATACTGATTTATTATTCAGAATGATTATCATATTGTTTTTCCGTACTTTATTTTTCCTTGTTATGGCTTACCTTTAACCATTTAGTTTTCGTATATAAAAGTGTCTTAACAAGTGCGATCAGATTGTTCGAAATGTGTTGAGCAAATATGGCATCACATAGTACTGATAACTTCTGTCTTCTTATTGCATTATCGAGATTTATCAAAGGGACTTATTGTTTTAAATTCATTATCAAATAAATAAACAAACCAGAATCACTGTACAGTTAAAATGAAAATTATATTTAAGAAAAAAAATTCGTCGATTGAAATTAATAATTAATTTTCTTATAGTTTCATAATCATTCCCATTCGAGAATAGTTAGCAATGTCATCAATTACCAATTCAAAACAATAAACAACTTTGTATGAATGTTTGTCTAAATGTAATTCAGTTTATTGTGATATTGTGATAGGATGTTATGAAAAAAAGGAAGAAAAACAACAACAATCTCTCACTTTCTTACAAAACAACATCAATATATACATAGTGTCATTTAGAAATAACCAACAAACATTGGGAGTAGACAGGTAAGCACACTACTAACATAAATAAATTAAACCTTGAACCTTAGAACTCTGTATTCAACCAGAATACACCACTTAATAAATAGAACAAATTACAGTAGCTAAGTGAATAACGCGATGGTGTTTAAAACGGGCGGTACTGAGTTCGACTCCTGGAGTGAACATCAACTCTCTGAAATGCAGGCATATCCAGCTGACGAGTCACAAATAGAATGAAACGCGTGTACTGGATTCCACTATTAGCCACTATCCATCTTTGTTTAAAAGGCTAATCATATTTTATAAACTACTTATTTAAACATTCTTCGCGAAATCTAATTATGATACCTTCAAATGAGAAAACTCAATAATCACTTGAATAGTAAACAAGTAGTATAAAGCCTTGTTCACTTTAATCTTATAAGTATTTCTATCCAATATACTTAATCACTTCTTTAATTGTAATTACTAGTATCTATACAATTAACTACTTTATCTCTCTTTAAAAAGCTTGTGACTTAATGCCATATTGTGGCAGTCCGTACAGGATGTACATATGCCAACAAGAGACTGATCAACTGCAGTCCTAAATAACAATGAGAAGATACAAGTAAAACAACATCAAGTGAATTCAGACAAAATTATATTTGAGAACAAAACCTAACCATTTAATACAAGTTTGCATCATCTTCAATTAATAAAGTAAATTAAGTGAAAGGTTATCACACAAGTGGGAATTTCTCACATCAGCTGATAGTTAAGCGCAATTAGTAAATATCAAGGTTACTTGTTAGTCATGATTAATTACCATAAATCTTTACTCTAAACAAAGTAACATCTTTGGCATACATAAGATATATCAAACATAAACGGAGAAAACAAGCATATAATTGAATGACAAGTATTCTTTTACATTCTAATATAACGATGTAACATATGAATAAACTCATATAGATCAGAATGGGTTTTGTGGATATTGTAGAAATTTTAATGGTTGAGATCATGAATTTTCCACGGTAGTCTAGCTTCAATTGACTCATGATCTCAATCATTTAGATCACTGGAAAATTATTATCCTTATATAATATGGTATAAGAAAGCATTTTAGTATTTTATCCAATACAAACCTGGTCATCTATAACAAATGTGAAAAAACAGAATACGAAATCTCATACACATAGTTCCCTTTATCATTTTGAAAAAAGCAAGGACAAGCATTCTAGCAGAACAGCATGAATTCAGTTTTATTTCGTAGGTTCTTGTCATCTGCTTACAACCTGTGATATTTAAAATCAAAATTACATAATGGGTTTAAATTACTAACGTGAAAGAGTTTGGTTAAAAGTTATATTGAAGACATATTCGTATAGTATAGCAAGGGTGTAAATAAATTTAATAGACTGAATACTGTAAATATATACCTTATGTGAAAGAACATCCTACAACATTGATTGTGACAACAGTTCGAACAGCTAGAAACAAGTGATTACATAATGAATAAATATTGATAGGGATATAGTGAGTAGAGCTCAGTTGAGAAATTACATCATTAATTTGGAAGATAATTGAAATAAATTTGATAAATGTGAGAAAGAGTTTAAGAAATAGGAAAAAAAATTAGGGTGCAACGAAAGAGTATTTGTCATCAAGGCAAGGAAAGATTAATAACCGTCTCCTTTTGAACACAGGTCAGGTTTTTTGACGCCTGATGGCAACGGCTTCAACAAACTTCAGAAGACTGGAGTTTGGCTGCTTACTAATCAATTTAAAGGATTGCAAGGTATCTACCTGATGTCCTGTATCAAGGAGATGTTTGGTGATTGCACTGTTCAGAGTCATTCTTTTCCTTGTTCTGAGAATTTTTGGATCGTTTAAAAAATCTAAGATATTTTGATGAAGTTTTGTTCTTTGAGCTGGATGGCTTGGTTGTGGAGCTTTCATCGTTCTTCTGAACGATATCATCAGCACAAACTCCTTTCTGTCCCGCCAATGTGGCTGCTTTAGCAGGTACACGTAAATTTATAAATACAGTTGGCGGTAATATGAAAGGGGTGCTTGTCGACCTTTGGTCGGGTTATTGAACGTGTTGTTTCATAGAGAACTAAACGTTTAACCGCCGGATAAGTTCTGGCTAGCGCAGTATTCAGTCTCTTGTTGATTATGTGTGCAACACCATCACCTTTGAAGTTAAGATTTATAGATACTGGCTTTTTAATGACCCCAATCATTTCCGTCTTGTTTTCTTTGGGCTTGTTATATTTGTCAATAAATTTTTGTGGGTAAACGTTGTCTCTTATACATTTTTCCACGTTCATTAATTCTTCATTCAGTTTATTGGTGGTACATATCTTTTCTACCCTGTAAAATAGTGTTTTAACCAAAGCCTTCTTGTAACTAATTGGACAAAAACTATTGAAATTCAGGTAAAGGCCATTCCAAATATTTTTTTTGATAAACCGAATGACATCGTTATAAAAATGATAATTTCACTGGAAATGGTTAATTTATTATTTTCTGTTTCTTTTTTTTATATTTCAACAGTCAGATACTTTGAGAATTCACTGTTCCTCGGCAAAAATATCATCTTTATAATGAAAAATTGGAATAAGTAATTCTGATAAATGACTGAATAGCGTGAATTTCTTTCTTTGTATATTAAATATTACTAACAACTTAATTATATTCTATATGAAATATCAATGAATTAAATTTAAGAGAATGTCATCAATTATTACCTTCAATTCCGTATACTCATTTCAGCCAATGTAGGATGGATCTATTAATAATTGTGATCAGGAGATACTTGGAATGTATTTAATTTAAATAAAAATCAAATGGAATGTGTTCACTTCTTTAGTGTATAATCATTAACAATTTTCAAATAATAAAAATTTTTAAAATATTAATATAACTTACTTTCTATACTTTAGTTTCAACATACTTTTGATCTGTACACATTTTGTCCTTGACTTGATAGAAAACTTTATTATCATCTTTCAATTGCTTATGGTTAATTAACTTAGGAAATTATTAAATTGGATTTAATCTAAGATTTCCGAAAAATTTGCTTAAATTTTTCAACCATATTCATTCGTTTAACTTATACTATACTATATGGACTGACAACTTGTAAATATTAGGGAACATAATGAGTCGATTATTCTTTGCGTATCTCTAAACAGTGTGTATCCGTGACCTTACTAGGAACTTAATATAAAATATAAATGCCTCCCACATATTGCTACTTCAGTATATATATAGTAGTCAACATTTTTAATCTCATTTAATTTGTGACCATTACTTTGAATAGTGTTGTTCATAATTATTTACTTAAGCTAGACGTAGTTTTGGTAAATATATATAAAAAAGTGTACATCAAATTAAACCATATCAAATGCACTCTTTACAAGTATTTGTTAACCGTTTTATCAACACAATTGTTTTAACTATGTGACACTGGAAGCTCGAATACTTAGTCTAGAGATTTGCATTCACAAAAGTTATTTTGTTGGCACTACACACTTAACTAAACTGATATTAAATAGTTAATGGTGTATGTTTAAACCATTATAGTATTATCAAGAGTTATTTGATATATATGACTGTGAAATAGAGGTTTTAAAGATCAGTTGGTAACTAGTGAAATTAAAATCTAAACAAAAGTCTTAAACCTATTTAAATGTAACACTATCTTCATGAAATAATCAGGATCTTCACGTGATAAATTAATAAAATTTCTACATTCAATAACATTTTCTTCATTTAACTTTATATTCATGCAACTAATTTGAGTGCTTCGTTTAAAGATGGATGTTATAACTGCTTAATAAAATATCATGTAAATTTTGATCTCCATAGGTGATAAAACGATAAAAAAACACGACCACCTTCCATTCTTTCGCTTTAAATTTTGAATCCCTTCGATTGTTTGCAATAGAGCAAGTTCGTTTTCTTTCTACATTTACTATCACTCAAGTACTGTAACTACACTAAGTTGAATCAGACTGAAAATTAGGCTGTTAGATCATTTGTGAATGCACGAAATTATTTTTCGTATGTTCCACATAACATTTAACATCTGGTTCTGCAAGTGTCACCTAAATTTAACTGATTTGGAGAGATTTTTCTGTGGTAAATCCGTAAATTATATATACGTCGTAATGAGGTCATGTATGAACTAAAGAACTAATTTCAGTAAACCGAATATCATTAACGATTATCTTAAGTACTCTCCACCTGATATAACAAACAAACTGTTTACTTGTATATGAATGTATTATTGATCTCTTTAAACAAATCAAAGTATATACAAATGAAAGTTATTCACACCAATCAATACATAGTAGTAAAACATATTCAAATGACTGGATACTGGAAATAAAACAGAGAAACTGACAAATACAACTGATTCAACTGTTTTCCCAAAATGATACTCATGTGTATAATACTTGATACAAAAATGTAGATGAACCATATATGTTTTTTAAGTCACTCATCAGTGAATGACTGCCGAACACAATTTAGGGATAACAAATTTAGATTAAATAATTTTATAGATAAAATTAAGTCAACTGTTTAATTCCAATGGGATAAAAATAAATCGATACTTTTGGAATTCAGTGTAATGTTCACACAGGAAACGATAAGTAATGCATACCTTCATAGTCAAGATATTCTGTAGTAAACTAGGGAAAGCAAGATAATGAATGGAATAAATATTTCATGCAGTAAATATTGATTAATTAAACTCGAACTAAAATTTATGAAATGGTCAAACTGCTATAATTAAAGATTCCAATGTGTTAAGTTATCCGCTTTCTCATTTACGGCATCGTGTAATACCATAGAGATTTCAGTTTTCATTTAGTAAATGACGTTGTATTAATTCAACCTGCATATTTTAAGGCAAATCTGTCATAGCGTTACAAATGTCGCTATCCCTATATATATATATATATATATATATATATATATATATATATATATATATATGTCCGTATGCATTCAAAGTACAAACTATATTGTTGATTCGTTTCACTCCATAATATTGTAAAGTTCTTTGGGCATATTATTTATAGACAAGTATAATATTCATTGTAAAGATAAACAATAAATTCTCATATTGATTTTGATTAAAAAATATATCCACTGAATACGTTTCTGACAAAATCGGTGATACTTGGAATTACCATCTTCTTTCAGATTCTTTGTCATAATCTCTCTAATAATAACATTGGTATTCAAGTTATCTTAAAGAAATTCAATTCGAAATCCATAATAAATTTAGTTGTTTATACATAGTACCAATGTGTATAGAATTTCCTATATTCTCGTTAGTGAAAATGATGTTTTCTCCAATATATGATTACATCAAAACAAACAATTTCATATATTTTCAATAGTTGAGATCATGAGTCAATTGAAGCTAAACCAACATGGAATACGTGGAAGCACTGGACGGCCGTTTCGTCTTATAGTGTGACGCCTCGGCAGTGCGCATCCACGACAATTGACTCATGATCTCAACTATTGAAATCTCATAATTTTATGTACAGTTGAAAACATAATTGAAGCTTTTACTTACATTATCAATATAGAATATTCAGAAATAATTCAGTTTACAATATGATTGTATTTACATATTTATCTCGATTACATAACAAGAAATTCGTAGTTTAGTCTAATAAACTGAACTTTTTTTTATTGAAAATACACTTTGGCATTTAAAACCAATTCGTCACATGTAATTTCTAGATTGTTACTGGTCATACATACGTTATTGTTTTAACCGAGTTTGTAAACCGTTTCTAATCAATTTGACCAATTTCTATAACAGAGTTCATCCGAAATGTTCACTTATTAGTGCAAAATAAAAACTAACTAGAATAACATCAGGATAGATTTTAACTTGTCATATTTACATTTTTACTTGACAAAAGAGTTAAAATACTTTAGATATTTAAATTTGCAAATGAGAGGAGGAGAGCGGGATGAACGTTGACTAAAAAATGTAAAAAAAAAATATTATATTTGTTAAATATTTTCAGAATTATTGATGAAAGTACTTTTATTTTATTAACAATGTGAAAGAAACATTTAAGCGAAGAAATAAAAAATAATAATAATAAAGAAACACTGACAATTTGAAACGTTCGAAACAATATTTACTATGAAGTTATGTATTTTAACTGACATAATCTTTCGATCTTGACTAGTGACAACAACTGTTTATGAATAGTTTTATAGTTTCTACGTCAAAAACTTTACATTTTCCATAAAACAAAGATAAGTTGATGTAACTTCATGTTTTGTTTTTTTTTTTGGTTTTTTTTTAAAAATTCGATTTAAACCAGCTTAGTAACATTCTACTTAGTTTTCAATGTTTAATAGATTTTGTGAAAATTAATTAAAAAGTATTCTCTTTTCAAAATTGAATATAAGAATTAAATTATAAATGAACATTAGTGATAGTATAATATTTCATATTCTTCACATGATGGTTAATAAGATAAATAATGAATACATGAAAATAATATCTTTTTAATATGTTTTAATATATGTATATATTGCTTGGCAACAACTGTTATCGATCTGTTATTATAAAATTTAAGAAAAAAATAAAACAAACTTATTTGTAACAGTACAAATTTATGTGCTCAATTATAAATTTTATTTTCTAGGTCTCTGTAAATAAAACTTTGTGTAGCAACAAGCTGATGAAGCATAAACCATGAAATCATTCGTTTTAGAATAATAAAGATTCCTATTATAAAAATTAGAACAACACATGTAAGCAAACAATTGTTTTCAATTAGGTCGTAATAGATAGTTATAGGAAAATGTCAGATTAAATCCTGATGATGATCTAACTGAAAACAATTGTTAGCTTACATGTGTTGTTCTAATCATTTATTTACATGGTTGAAAAAATATACCTTGTTTAATTTGCATGCATTACTCAAATCTGTCGTCGTCATTCAGCATTGTGTAAATCATTTACTAATAGTCGAGTAACATCACAAATAATCTACATGATTCTACGAATAGATTTACTAAATTAAAACTAAAATTCTGCTTTGTTTGTTTTGTTTGTTTATTCATCTATTTCTTTCACTTTTATTATTTGACCGAATTACAAATCAATGACACAACTAATCTCATTCTCCTTTTAATTCTTTTGATTACATTTAATTAAATCCAATAATCCTTTTGGTCAAATTATGAGCAATGATATGTGTACACTTTATAATTCTATGGTTACAATTATAATCATTTTTGTCTGCCTTTTATTTTGTATAAGGATTATTGCTATTTTCTATGAGTGGATTATGTGGTTCATAATAATAATAATAATAATAATAATAATGTTTTCTTGACCTTTTCTAGTATTTTTCATACTAGAAATGTATTTTGTACATTAAATAAAATAATCAACTTACACAAAGGTCTTAGTCGTTTTCTAATTAAAAACAAATGCAACTTTGATTATTTAATCAACTGGTTGCATATACGTAAATGTTTATGTTTGTAGGTGTCATTAACAACAGTTGACTTAATTATTTCAAATAGATTGAGCATTGGGTAGATTGCTATAAATAAAAATAAGATATTTGTAATATCGTAATCAGTAGAAAAATTAGGTTTGTAAGTTTAAAGATGTATCGTGCCTCAGTGTAAGCCACCTCGTCTTTATAGCAGCCGTTCTTGCGGTGGTTCTGCTCGACGTGCCACGCCCTCCATCGAAATGTCCAGCCTGCGGCGCACTGATCTTCATAGCTCCGTCGACCTGCCTGGACATCAAAATCCGACGTACACCCAGAACAGGGGGCGTTCAACACCTGCTCTTCAGAGACCTCATGAACCATCTACATCTGATATTTGCCCGGCAGCCGCAAGTCTCACCATTCCTCTCTGTTGACAGCATCCGCTATCGCCACCCTCCCAGAACACTCCACCCGACGTCACACCTCGCTGCACCACACCGCTCTAACTGGCACCTCAGTTTCAGACCCGCAACGGCGTCCACAAAATAGCGCCCTTCCCCATCCTGGTTGGTAGCAACACCAAGTGTACTAAACGAGAACACAAGTGGAGACAGTCGAATATATTTGAATGCAAAATCACAGAACATCTTAGTAAAATCTGATAACCATACACCGAATACTTCATTTGCAAAATGTCAATCAATCATTTCAGGCTTCATTGTTCTTTCATTGCCACACCAATCTTTATCTATTCTTGTTCCTTTTTCTTTGATCTTCTTAATCTTTTGTCTTCAGGTATTTCACTTTCGATTGGTGATACATACTAATTATATCTGTCAACATCAGTAGCACACACTGCACTATGAAAAGATATTGTATGATAGTGTATTGCAAAACTCAGATAGTGTCAATCATCTATTTTTTGTGCAGAAAATCGTCAGATTTATATAAATATTCAATCTGATTGTATTATGAAATGGTTGAACTATCCATTTCAAAGTCAAACAATACACCAGTAGAAACGCTTTATAAACCCAAGAAAATCAATTTGATTAACTGTATAGTATGGATTACATATAACTTTGAATGTTAAAATGCAGGCGCCTATGAATATTTTGTGCAGGATAAGAACTTTATCAAATGTTCTAAATTAGATATTCAAAGTAGCTTTACTATTTTTGATGTCTGGTATAATATAATTAAAACTATGGTAATTAGTTAGATTATTTCATGCACCACTACACCATCATGCAGAATTGTAAAAGATATTTAGAAAATGACAAACTATCTTACTCAACACCATTAACCTGATTATGCTTTAATGCACACTTTACAATAGGTCTACCTTAGGCGAAATTTGAAAAAGTTTATTGATAAAACAACAATTGAACTTAAAATAGATGAGCATTTTAGATTGTGAACTGTTATATCCTAGTGAAGAATAAATTACGAGTAACTCATGAGAAATATTAATGGACTAATATGATATATATATATTCTTACTGTATAACATTTCAGTAGCTAGATTGTGTATATTTTTATTCCTCTTATTATAAGCTGCATTTTGACCTATAGATTATTAGTATAGGACTTACTGTTCATAAGTTATGTTCAGTTTGTTGATTACAGTCTCCTACGTTCACAGCCACATTTTGGCTTGATCTTGTATAAATGTTATTTCCTATTTTATGGTATGCTGCAGTCTGTTTGGCTAGTATATAAACCAAGTATGTTTGAAATAAATGATTCTCATAGGGGAAGGTATTGCTGGCGTTCTGGACTCAACTAAAAGTGTGAGGAGAACAAAGTACCATTAAGGACACTAGACTGGTCATACTGGTCGAACGTCATTGGTTTATCACAGTACCAGGATTGAATAAGTCGTAGTTCAACTGGCGAATAAATCACGTGATAACTATCCAAACTTAAAGTCACAACACGAACCGTATTTATTCATTGAGTAAGCACTTTGTGACGTTATTTCAAGTCAATAAAAATTCAAATGCTCGTGCATTTTTCTTATAGTATTCAATCAGTACACGTTTATTTTTCTACTTAGTTGTCGCAAAAAATGTGTAAAGCATCATTAGAACGAACTAGTAATTTAAGAAATTCTAACATCGATAAATGAGGAGTAAATAACACAATTTATATAATTAATCTACATACTACTATAAAGTCATTAATTAGTGAACGCAATAACTATGAATATATCTTCACATAAAATGTTTTTATCCGTTTACATTTGGATTTGGCTGACAATGTAAACCGAAAGATGAAATTAATAAGACTAATATGTAATGATATTTTTTTTGTACAAAGATGTGTGTATACTGATTGTTTTATAGATAAAATAAGGTTATAAAAGAAGTCTGACATTTACAACAATTACAACATCATTTCAAAGTACTCGGTCAATGAATTACTGTACATTTATTTATGAGTGTAAGAACTCAAGACTGTTGGAAGACAATCATTACCAAGGTTTGACTTGATAATTTAGAATAATTTGAGTATTGGGTGGGTTGTTATAAGTAAATCAATATATTTGTAATATCCCAATGAATAGAAAAATTAGATTTTCTGACATTTCGTGACTCAGTGTAAGCCACTTCTTTAAAGAATGAATAACCAAATCCTTGGCAGAAGATAAACTCCACATTTCGAAGTTCTCTAAGTTTATCGCAGTCAGTATTTCCGGTTATGTTTTCGTTTATTTAGTCAGTCATCTGTAGATATTTCAAAACAATTTATATTATGGAATTACTGAAGGTACGTCTATTTCTCCTCCATCATGACTGACTGACTGACCTACAGATGACATGTCTGCAGCATGATGGAAAGCTGTTTTCGTCACCAAAAACTTTACGTTTTTCATATGAGCTCGCAAAACCGACAGATAACACCAAAACAGTGTATCTGATATCAAGTTACCTAAACTAGACGCAAAACTTTATCTTGATCCATAAAAGTGCGTCGACACCAAGAACTAAATAAGCGTTACATTCGACAATGTTATTTTTGTTTTAACTCCTAATTAGTAACACATCCGATTATGAAACTAAGCGACCTTAACTCGAATCCTGTTGGACTAGACCATATTTCAGATGCGTCTACGACTACCTATTAATCGCCTCTTATTAAACTGATATAAATCTTATCATACTAAGTGTTATGATTTCAGCTGCCTTACTAATTAAAGTTGTATCTCAACGTGGATTATTTTGCTTAAACCCTCTGTACAAACTTTTGTACCAAATTCACTTTAACAGCAATCATCCGAAGATTGAAACCGGTGAACAAAAACAGTAATAACGGTAAACATTCAGTGATTTTATCAACAAAGGAGTTTAATGGTCATCCTAAACTTTTTAACACTTCTAAAGTTCTTCCCAAAACGATTGGCCTACTCGAAATAGGATATTCCCTTAAAGATGTTTAGTGTCTATGAGAATTTTCATCAAATCCAGTTAAGTTTTTTCCAAATCACACTAAAAGCCTTAGTAGCTGGGTTTCTGAACAGACTATGTACTACGAAATAAATAATTTTTATTCGAAATGGATTGTTTATTGTAATAAAAAAAATATTTTTTTATTGGACTATAAAGCAAGTGATTGCTTATCTGTCTTTGTACCTATTACTGAACTTCACATTTTGATGTCATATATTCCCAGGTTTAATATATTTTCATTTTCTTCTTAAATATCATGTAACACACTTTGTGCATTATAGTTCAAACGAACTTTCTATATTGAGAAAAGTACTTTTTACTCATTAAATTAACATTCCGCGCACGCAGAAATCATTAAAAAAAATTCAGATCATCACTGTTTAACAGTCCACTCATTTGATAATATCACTCTTATCCTACATCATACATACATTCATATGACCAAATCAAAGTGCTTGTGCACATTTGTTATCATTTTTTCATTAGATTTTTCCTAATCAATATAATTAACAGTTTAAACATGAATCAATTAACGTAACTATCATCAAATAAGTAAGTAACTTCATTATTCAGAAAATATCACTGCAGGTTATTTATTATTCAGTCGTCTAGTGGTTAAGCGCTCGTGCACGAAACTGTTAGATCCTGGGTTCGAATCTCACGAGGCGAGATTGTGGATGCGCACTTCTGAGGAGTCCCATACAAGGATAAAACGGCCGTCCAATACTTTCAGGTTTTTCACGATGGTCTACATTTAATTGACTCATGAATTCAACTATTGATTTACTAGTTATTAGTTTGTTTTATCAATTTGCATATGTAACAGATTTACACAATGATATGAATTTTCAATTCGTGTGATTTTACTTCCTTTTGAACATGTTATTTTGATAATCAACTTATTATGTATGAATGTAAATCACGATATTGAATTTATCAATGTTATTGTTTACATTATTTTTAATACAGAATTCAAAAAAACGTTGAAATACACTTTCTTGTATCAGATTTGTTTTAAATAACTAATTATTTATGTGTTCCGCATAATGTACTCACTCTATTACGTGAAAAGAGCGAGACTATAACTTATGAACGAACCTATCAAATATAAGATAACAGGTCTCGGATTTTGGCTCAAAATTCACTGGTCCATTTGCTTTGAATGTCATCCCGTTAGCCGATTAGCTACTGAGTGTAATTGGTAACTCACTTGTGCGACGGGTATGAGATTTAAATCAGTTTGAAGTGGCTTGGACTGTTCCGTTGTTGAAATTTAATGTCCCATTTATCGACCAATACTGTTCCGATTTCAGTTAGAAATATTATTAACAGGATAATCCAAACCATTTCACAATAAATTAGTGTTCTGTTTGTTTCATATCATTAAGACGAAACATTTAATCACTAGTAACTCCTGATATGAACTGTAATTAGATACACTTTTGAAAATTTGGTGATACATAATAAATATCACTTCAACTGTATACTTTAAAACCCAGTGTTCATTCTGATATTTTCTGAAGTGATTAAACATAAATGTAATCTGCATTAATGGATATGAATATGCATAGCATTTAACTAATATTAGTACAGATTAACCATTTCTAGTTTTTCTGCAGGTAAGCACTTCATTTACTTTTAATATCGATTTGATCATATTGTATTCATGAGATTAACATGAATATCCCTTTGAATCCTTTATACTTAATATTAACATATTATAACATCATTTAAAATCAATTAAACTACCTTCTTAAATGAGACTATAGTGAAGAAAAATTTCATAAATTCACTTGGTATTATTTGTTTGAATCTTCCCATTTATGTTTAGGACTACAATTGGTCAGTCTCTTATTGCCATGTGTGAATTCTGCGCGTATTGCCTCGATATAGACCTAAGTCACAAGCTTTTTAAGCAAAGTTCGATAGTGGCTAACAGTGAAATCCAGGACACGCGTTTCGTCATATTTGTAACTCATCAGCTGGATGTACCTACATCTGAGTTGATGTTCACCCCGAGACTCGAACCTATCACCGTCCGTCTCATAAATTCAAAAATGAATTTCATACGTTATTCCATTTCATTAAAAGAAAAACAAAAACTAAAATGTACAAATGAATGTATATAGAAGAAATTCGTCATTTTACGTGATAATCTATAATTATGTCTTGAATTATTATTATTTTGTTCCTATGAAAAAAGTTTTTTTTATATTTTATATTTGAGATGACATAAATCAATAATTTACAGTTTACTCAGCAACTAAATTAATTTTATTTGTATTTTTTTTCCATTATTTAATAATTATGTTTAACTTCTTCAAATTTGTCTTCTGTTATTTGAAATATCTGAAATTTTTCTAAATTAAAATTTTAACACGTTTATTATAGTAATAAAAAATAATTAATTAAAAACACGATGTTCAGTGAAGGGATCTCTATTTGATAAATTTATTAACAAGCTGTACAATCGTATATATATGAAAAGTTTGTTTTCGTTAAAGTACTAATTCCGTGAAGGTATGTGAACACGAATAATCAGGAACTTATTTTCTGTATCCATAAAAGATAAGCTCCCGCGTCTGGTCGCCTCCATTTGCATCTACCAGTTCACCTGCTCTTGTGAAGCAAAGTACATTGGCCGTAGCCAGCGCACGCTTTCAACTCGGATACAAGAACATGTCCCAATTTGGTTCTACAAGGGCGAAAGGAAATCAGTTAGGAGTTCTATACTTGAACACATAATCGACTGTAATCATTCTACGGATCGACAGGTTGATTTTAAAGTTGTATATACGATTCACCCAAATCTACCTAGATTTCTTAGCATCCAACTCCTAAAAATAGCCGAAGCACTTACCATCCATGAGCTCGAACCAGAACTATACGTACAAAAAAGTACGTCTTATCGTTACTGTTACCTTGGTCTTAATTAATATTATTATTACTGCATTCCCCTTTACTTGTTTTATTCGTAAATATCGTATCACTTTATTTATTTTTACACCTCTATGACCTTTGATGACCTTTATTTATTGTAACGAAAACATTTTAATCATTTTAGTCATCTTATTACATTCACTAAATTTATTGTTATTATTCGTATTACGTAACCTAGTATCATAATCTTTCTATTATGTCATCTTGGTTATTCCTTGTTCACATTTCCTCATGGAATTAGTACTTTAACAAAAAACTTTATATATATATATATATATATACGGTTGTACAGCTTGATAAAAAATTCGTTGAAAAGTGATCCCTTCAATGAACATTGTGTTTTTATTTTTTAATGTTTAGATGTGAAGTATCTGTCAAATAAATAATTCAATGCTAAATAGTTACATGAACAAATTCTAAGACAAACAACTTACAGATTAAAAAAATTATTTGGATTAAATTAACAACCACTCAGCAATGCTCATCCACCATCCCCACTCGTGGGATTCGAACCCAACACCTAACAGTCTCGCGCGCGAACGCTTAACCTCTACACCACTGAGCCGGCATCAAATGGTCTTCATGTTTAACTTCAACCAATCCACGGAATTGCGCCATCGTCCACCATTGTCTTAAGTGAGTTACTATCTCATAACAAACCCGGTTGAACTCCACTTGTCACTGCTTCTCACTAGAACTCCAGGAAATAACCCTTGAAAACATTCACCAGGTTTTTCATGACAGTCAAGCTTCAATCGACTCATGAATTCAATTATTAAATTACTACAATATCAACAAAACCCCTCTCCGCTTATATTACGTTTAATATTTATAGTCAGGCACTGTACACTCTTGAATGAAAAAATATGTGGTATAAGCATATACCTAAATAAATCCATGATTAACCACTGCTAGCCATCTTTGCTTATAAAGCTTATAACCTAAGGCAATATAGAGGCAATACGTACATGACGCATATATGCTAACAAGAGACTGATCAACTAAAGTCCTAAATATCAATGGAAAGATACAAGTGAATTTAAACCTCAATATGTTTGTAGTAACTGATTGATTTTCCATTAATGTCTTCTCACTAATCTATCAAAAAGAATGCAATTAATTTGTTCAAATAAAAGGACTGCAAGCACATTAGAAAATATTTACGTCTATAGAGTTCTGTTTTAAAGTTAGCTAATTTCTTTTCGTTTTAGTCGTCAATATCTCTTGCATATTACAGAGTCCTGAAATGGTAGAGGGGTTTGGTTTCAATATTTTCCTACATATAGTATTACATAAATTGAGACATGGGCACCATCAACCATTTAAAGAGGAAATATTTCTTTCTAATAAATATCAGGAAACGAATTTATAAGTAAATAGGTGGCCAGGTTATCCCTGGTTATTATTATTATTGACTCTAACACTGATCAATTTCAATCCTAAACATCAATGGGAAGATTCAAACAAACAATATCAAGTGAATTTAATGAGTAGATTGTTTGCATAAATTAAGTTTTTCGCCAAAGAAATCATTACCTTGTTAACATATAATGATTTTACGACGTTTATTAGTTCTATCAAAGCTTTCACATTCACCCCAAAAGATTGTTTCTGAAACTTTTTAAATAATAAATAGCTTATTAACGAATTCGTGAATGCCCACGAAATTTTTGTTGACAAATTTATAGATGCATTATATGGGTAATTCATGCGTAGAAGTTCTTATCTATTTCGACATCCTTATTTCACCAGTGAACTACAAATAGAGAGATTTATTAGAAAGTAAAAGTAAACTGAAATAAGAATTCACTCATCATGTATAATACCAATAAAAAAAATACTTTACATGCTTAATATTGTCGGTATTTCTCTACAATAACGAAAGTATTCCTATCGGGCTATTCGTGTGGTTTGGAACAAAATTTATTCAAGCTTTAAAGTTCTATCACAACTTTGAGCTTACGATAAATTAGTAGAGATATTACTCAAATGAGAAACTATGAACTTCTTCAATGGATAGTCTTAGCAGTACACAATGAATATCTCATTTCGTGACATTTCGCCAAATTAGGCAAACATAACTTGTATTCTTCTCTTAAAAAACTAATCCTCAGTCTGCTGATATTAAGTTGTTTACATTGTTATATTTCTTTAATCTTTTTTTAACTAAATTGACAAAATGGACACTTGAGAACTAGTTAGACAAATTATGTTTTATAATTTTTCATTAAATGTAATTCACATTAAGCTGTTTTATGCAATACCGAACCAGCGAACTGAATATATACATAAACCATACGATGGAATGCATTCATTCATTTGATACATTTGATGACAATGAACTAAATTATTGGTTGGGGGAGGTTAGACAAAATTAATCGGAAATCGTATCAAGTTATATATTATTTTTACAACTATTCAACTCAAAAGTAATTCTTTCATATTTATTTTCAATGTTTCACATATTTGTTCTTTGTTATTGCTATACTTGAATGTTAAATTGTTCCATTTGTCTTTTTATGTTAAAAAAACACAGTTATTATACAATCTATTAACATTGGTGGAGGTATGAAAACTCTCAATGACAATCCGTTTATTTGTTCAAGATAGTGAAAGAAGGGAAGAAAAGAAGACTGAACAATGAGTAGTTTAAGTGAATTAGTAAAACACTTGTGTTTAAGTATAAGTTGATCACAGTGCTTAAAATGTATAACACGGGTTTGAATGATAGTGACAAATATAGACACAATTATGGTAGTAATAATTTTGACTAATATCATTAAGTGAATTGGATTTACGATGATCTTTTCAAAATATGGCTTATATAAACTACTGTAAAATGACTTGATTGGGCGTTTCGTAAAAACAACATCATGATGTAACTAAGCAATCCACCTGGTATAGAACAGTAGAATCAATCATTTGACTAAGCAATAACAACCGTTTGAATTCGATAAACATCTATGTTACTGACAATCAAGTGGAATAAAACGCACCTGAAATATCACGATTATACCTACTTCATTTCATAAAATAACTATTCACAAGCCCGATTTCGTCTTTAAGCTTTCATCAACCAGATAGTAACTGTTAACTAGGGTATACTTGAAACCTGTTTCCATTTTGTCAGCGTAGCAATATAAAAAAGAGACTAGTTTTGTTCTTAATATAGGACCTTCATACTTGAAATCAGTCATGATAATTTTGAGCCTGAATTCAGTTAATCTGTAGATTATAGGCACAAACTACTGTTAATTACAAATGGTGAGAAAATAAATGTGTCATGTATTTTGGTTCTTATCGGTTCTCTCAAAATTTGGCTGCTTCTCAATTACCTCAACAAAAAAATCATTCACAAAACTGGAATCGAAGGTAGTGAATTCAAGTTTTTTTTGTTAATATTATTAAATGTGATTAATTTGATAAAACATGTTTTAGTCATGTTTGCAAAAATAATTACAGTACTCATATACGAATCTCTTAACTACACTCAGTTAAAGTTCTATCTTAAGTCCTTCTGTTGAATGCATGACATATTGAATGCAAAATAACTTCCCATTGGAAACCAGGAATATCAAATCAAATAGACATAAAGCTTTTATTAATCGATTCATTCTATAAAAAATATCGACATATTTTCAAATATTGTTATTCTAGGGAAACTCCATTAACTGTCGATAAAATTTCTTCAAAATTTAGGAAGTAAAGCAGAAAAATCCAATAATTAGCAAACTTTATAAAATTATCGTAAAAAATATACACCCTAATATGAATATCACATTCTTATCGTTTTTGTATTAAAATTATGATAATGATTATTTCAGAAATCAGATTATCATAAAATGATAGTCTAGTTGTTCATCGACTACACCACATCTTAGAACACCGCTAAAAACCAGGAAGTACTAGATAGCTATTTCTTTCTAGTACTGGAATCCTTAGCAGTGCATATCTACAACCACGCTACAGGTAATTCAAATCAGGATTTTACGTTTCGTGTGTAAATCATTTAACATATATCCCACTGAGCTAAAAACCAATTACATATGTGTTTAATTTCAGTCAATTTACGATATTGCACTACCGAATTCCATTGGTTATGGTTAATATTTGTCTCACAACTGACGTATTTGAACCCTGATGGTCACTGTTTCTCAATAGAACTCCAGGAATTAAACCAAGAAGATAAATATTACTGAGCGTAAGATGATGATCGACTTCCAAAGATTCTCTTATCCTTTTTCACAACAACATCAACACATATTAAAAGAAAAGAATGATAAAGGAAGTCATTATAACATTACTCGTCTAATATTCCCAGCTCACAGAGCATAACACTTGCCAAATCTCCTTACCAATCTGCAAATCATTCATCTTCTAAAGATTATATTCTTTTATTTAAGTGTTTATCTTTAACTAAGAATATAAAATGAATGTTTTGAGGGGAAAAAGCACTCCAATCGCATTAAATTTCACAAAGTGAAAACACACACAAACTAAAAAATATTATTTTTTCCACATCATTGAAGAAAAGATTTTTCACTGTTGTTTACAATCTGACAGAAATCAAACAAAACTGAGTTCTTGTTAAATAGTTGACAAACATCAGTTTCTTTGATGATTGACTTGGTTGTTAGTTAGTTAGTATATTTGTTTGTCATTAATAACCATAATAATAATATGTAAGTTAAATACAAACAAATAAATTATAATCCTATTCAAATAGCATTGTTTATTGTTTTATTTATATCAGCAGTAGTAGTAGCAGTAATAATAATAATAATGATAAATTAGAGACTATATCGACCGATACTATATTCATTTCATTTATTATCAGTAAAACATGATTAATGAAGCGTTTATCTCAAGTGAACACCACCAACTCTAATATTGAGTCTGGTCGTACTTGGTGTTTATGGTTGTTAATTTATTATGTTTTTTCAAAAGCAACAAAAAGGAAAAAAGAAAAACGAGTTTTATATTCATTTATTATTTATTCATTTAAAGTTTGCTCAGCCATGAAAAGAAATCAGTAGTTGTTGTTTTAAATACTTTTTTTGCATGATAAAATTATAAAAAAATAAATAAACAAGAGAATTTTTAATAAAGGAATAAAAAACACATCATTTAGAGGACATATTCTACCAAGAATATTTGATCGAAGACAATTCTTCACGTTCTACAACTAAATATATATATATATATATATATATATATACTTCGGAAGGAGTTTTGTGGAGATTTTAGTAATTTCAATTGTTGAACTCATGAGTCGATTGGAGCTAGACCACTGTGGAGAACCTGAAAGGACAGAACGGCCGTTTCGTCCTAGTATGGGACTCCTCAGCATTGCGCATCCACGATTCCGACCCCGCGAGGTTCGAACCCAGGACCTGTCAGTCTCGCGTGCGAGCGCTTAAGCATTGGACCACTGAGCTGGCCGGCATCCAACGGTGTCAACGTCTAACTTCAACAATCCTAAATCCACATGGATTAAGTTGAAACGATATACTTTACCCTTAACCTGGCCAAGTTTTCGGATGCATATAGTTGAAGAATCTGAAGAGAATTTATGGAAAAGAATATTCTTCGATCAAATCTTACTTCTTTATTCGACATATCACAGTACCTTCTGTTCTATTGTTAAGATTTAGAATAATTTAACCTTGTCAAAATGGTTTGACTCAAAAAGTTGATAAAAATCATAAAAAATTACTTTAATTTATCTAGATGTAAATGTTCATTTTGACTTCTTATTACATGTACTTTGAATGTTGTAATTTAAATAAAATCACATGTGAAGTAAAATCACATGGCTGATTTTTACAAATAAGTGACGTCCTAGTAACTAATATATATATATATATATATATATATATATATATATATATATATATTCTCCTTAACACTTGGATAACAGTTAGCGGCGAAATACAAAACACATAATTAGTTACATTCGTCAGCTAGATTCACTAGCATTCCAGTGTTCATATTAACAGAGAGACTTGAATTCACTGCCTATCACTTTAAACGTCAAGGATTTAACGACTAAGTTTCTGATTCAGATTAACACTAACTAACCATAGTGGTCACATGAGCCTTAATTGCAGTCCTAAACATCAGTGGGAAGATTCGAGTAAACAATACCAAGTGAATTTACAGATGAACACAGTTTTAATATAACATTTGTTTGGCGTAAATATCTTCTCAATAAAAATAAATGAATTTTAAGATTCTTCTTAATATTGAGGTAGATAATTAGTAATAATACTTCATTACATCATAGTCCGGGTACCAGTAATCTCATTAATCGTCTCAAATGAAACATACTTTCTGAATGTTTTTGAGTATTTATACAACAAATTTGTTTGAAAAACAATCTGTTAATAGTGACCAAGTGTCTGTGAAATTTTTTGTCATGTTTTTATTATTTATTGATATAGGCCTGATACCATAAATCAATACTATAAACATGTTTAATTTTTATGTGAAATCTGTGAATATCTTTGAATGGACATTAGCAAATAATATTAATGAAAGAATGACTTAATATTTAGCGATTGTATTCATACACCCATTTCTATTTAAAACTGGCTTTGAGATTGTTGTTTGGATGAAAGTATTACAAATAAACTAACTCTTTAACCCTAACTGAAGCACAACATTAGAAATAATTATTTTACGATGGTAGCTGCTGGTTAAAATATGTTGCCAGTTAAACTATGATATGAAAAACTTGTTGGACTGTACTAAAAGGAAACGAACACGAATACATGAAAAACACATGAACTCCACTGTAGGTTTGCGAGGTTGTAACTGTTGTGACTTTAAGCTCGGCTAGTTATCACATGATTTACTTGTCAATCGAAGTACGACTTATTCAATCTTTGTACTGTGCTAAACCAATGACGTTCGACCAGTATGAACAGCCTAGCGCCCTTATTCGTACTTTGTTCGTTTAGCCCGTCCAGTTGAGTCCAGAACACTAATAACAGCCAAACAGACCACAGCACACCATAAGATAGGAGATAACATTGACGAATCAGAACACACATAAACTTTTATGCTTCATTTAGACCCGAAAATGATAATATTTATGAAATACAATGAATTTATTACATTCCATTATTTCCTCTACAGCTACATACTACCCAATAAGTTCAGCTATTCGAAACATTGAACTGATTTTCAATTTGAAGAATCAAAAAGTCCGTCAGTAAAAGATAAGTAGTTTAAAATGTAAATGTTAGGAGTTAGGGTTTTAACAGTCTTTATAAATTTCTCGGAGTACAAGTTCTTAAATACTTTATTACCTTATGCGACAAGACTCTAGGAAGTTTAAAAAAGAAACACATTTCAGTTGATTTCCCTTGATTTTAATGAGAATCAACTGAAGATTGAAAAAATAAGAATTTAAAAATGTTCAGTTTGACTTCGGGTACAAGGTCTAATTTCCATTACTCACAGTTTGTTGGCCAAACTGAATTCATTCGTTACATCTGCTTTTTTCCCCAATCAAGCAGGTTGTGTGTTTCGAACTATGAAGAACTTTCCATACTTGGCTACACAGGACCATATAAATTCACTGGATAAAAAGTATAAATGTGCCACTTTCTGTTGTTCCTATGTGTATTTTTTCTGTATGTATATGTAAATTGTTACGTGCAGTTGCTGGTAATAGAGGTTGGTTTTATTTATCTACCTTCGTTTGTTTTTTAAAATAGTTCCAAAGAGATCTTAGTGCTTTTCGTTTACAATAAACTGAAATTTGATCTTCTGCTTCGATACTACATTTGATCAACATGCAATCCTTATAATTTAACTGACAGCTGAAGTGTCATTCTTAGACCTAACAGTTGTATTTACTTCATAATAAATTGCAGTATTATAAATGTTTGTTTGCAGATGACATTTCATTTCTCGCATTATTCATGTATAATATAAAACATTCAAATGCTCATGTAAATAATTTGGAATTCTAAATGTAATAATTAGAAGATTGGGTGAATAAACTGATAAATATTTTAATTCGCCAACAGAATTGATGCTGTCATTTTAACAAGAAATTTCATGGTTTATTTTGACGTGAAGTCAGCATTCATTCAACAGCTACTATGATCATCAATATGATAATGATCACATTACCATTGTTTTTTAGTAATTACTATCACTTTGATCATTTTTACTACGCAATCATGACAGTTCTTAGAAATTTCTAGTACTCTCCCTTGCCTAATCCATTTGTCTGTGAACAGAACTTGCATGAATATAGATTGTTTCTTACCAGTGAACTAAGTGATCTTATGTATATTAGACATAAAACGATCTGTGTAAAACATTTTATCTATTAATACAAATAATGAAGACTTAGAACATACTAAATGACATGAATTCATTTCATATTGTGCTCTTTACTATTCTTAGTTTATAAAATCTCAACTTTTACTAACAACCCTTACTCAACCTCAGTACACATACAACATCCATCGCTCAATAGTAATTCATACGCACTTTACCTATATCACAGAAGTAACCAGAACATACTATTTATGACCTGATATTTTAGATATATTCTGACTTCCGTAAACCTTGCTGTCAAACAAAGTGTGTAAGATATACCTTTTGAATTAAACTAATTAAATGCATCAAAAAGGGATAATTTCAAGAACAACACCAAATTTTGTTCACATTTCGATTCATTTACATCACACTATGATTAGGACTAAGATTTGAACATGAATGAGCAAATGAACTGTATTAAAAATGTTGGTGCGATATCTATATACTTATGCTCTAGTGATGAGCCTCAAGTTTATGTCTGAAGCCGTTTTAAAACTGAATCTACATAAAAATAAGAATAGTCTTGTCAAAGTGTTTTAATTAAGTAAACAAATTAATAACTATCGGTACATATATTGCTTCCTTAGTCAAACATAATATCTATCTATCTAGAATCGGCAGATAAATAGATGGGTTGAAATCGCTGATGATTACTCGATTGTTTGGGTAGAAATTAATATGATGTATTCTTCTATATAATAGTGCAAAATTACTGTAATGCACTTAACTATCCTGCATTCCCTTTATTCTAAAAATAATAATAATTTATCTTTCAGCTAGAAATAATCTAGACCGTAAAGAAGCAATAGGATTTAAGGGATAATAAATGCTTATTGTATTTAAACTTGAACACACAATTAAATATCAATCAATGATTGTGTATTATGCACAGTCACAACATTATTTCTTTTAGAAAATATGTAATTAAATCACTGACGATAGAAACATTTTACAAATAGATAGGTTGTTCCAAGACTATTCAATCAACTAAGGTTTTTTCTTCACTATTCACATCAAAAGATCAATTAGAGACTTACGACCATTGATCCTATTTTTTTCCCAAATCAATATGAAGTAACAAACTGGTTACTTCAAATAACATTTTCTAAAATGTACTACATTTTAATATTCATTTACTTTTTCCTTAACCATACATTGATATTCGTTCATGACTATTGCACAACTGTTCTAACTTTATCAAAATGTGGATTTCGACTATGATTTTAATTCAAATATCGGTCATTTTTATAATAATAAATATCCATATGTGATTTTTGTTGTTGTTGGCTTGTTTCACTGAAACCAATTCTTTGTAAATTTCATTTAAATCTTATAAAATAAAAAGGTTAGAAAATGTTTTAAACATGCATTAATTAAAAGAAATAAAAAACGAACTACGTTCAATGTATCAACCTAAACAGAAACTGAATATAATGTATTAGCTTGCGTTTAAATATTATGATTTACTATATACATAAAATCATTAGATGGAATTTTTTTTATCTTTTCATCGAACACAAGACTGTTGAAT